>NW_027208652.1:0-50765 GCF_027789765.1 Dendropsophus ebraccatus
ACAGCTCTGTACTCTGACCCAGGAAGTCTCCTCACCTTCCAAATCATAGCAGATCCACTTCAGGCTGGGGCTTGCATCAGGGGACAGGAGTGTGAGGTAATCTCTCCATAGCTGTAACCCCTCTCTCCCCGGACAGAGAGTGCTGCTATACTGTGCCCACATATACCTTTCTTATTCCTTCATGCTCCCTGCCGTCTCTGTCAGTCCTTGTGTTTCCCATCCTCTCCATTACTGTACAGTAACTTATAATATCACAGATTCTGCTGTTTCTCATTGTTTCATCTGTTTTACATGTTATTCAGAATAATAAATCATTATTTTTGGGTGTGGAACCAATTGTCTGCATTTCTTTAATTTCTTATGGGAAAATTTGCTTTGGTTTAAGAGTCTATTTGGATTACAAGCACAGCGCCGGAACAAATATGCTCGAATCCAAGGCACCACTGTACTGTACACTGATATATTTTCTACTATAAGTGGCCAATCCCTTTAATTATTGTCTTTAAAATAAACACCACCAGTGGCTGTCCAATGGTTTATTAATCAATTGTGTTTTGTTACAGAAGAATCTTAAAGTGGTAATCTTCCCAGAAGGATTTGGAACCTCTGTGTTCATGTAGCGATGTCCTGTGTCTCACTGCATTGATAAAAGTGTTTGTGAAGGTAATCGCTTAGTTAAGTTATGGATATGTGTCACCAAGCATCTCTCATGATGCCGCAGCCTTTAGGCTGGGTGTAACCAGCATTCTATTTTGGCAGATAGCTTGACCGTCCCATGGCACTTTATGTTGGGGGAAATTAGGGACAGGACAGGTTAGATTTCATTTAACCTATCCAATCCAATAAGTGGCTCATCAGGTGTTGGGCACCTTCTTTATATAAATAACATGCAGTTTGGTTGTTGATAGTGGAGTTGGTGGAGAAAGCAGTCGGCCAAAATGTAGTAAGGATTTGAATATATCTGTATTAGGGGTAGTTCAGTATCAAAAATAGTATTTAAATAAACTATTTCCCCAGGATTTTTAACTTACTCGTGTGTTATCAGTTGAAAAAAAGACTGCAAAATGCGTACTGTCTGCTGCTCTCTGTAGACATTACATCAGCCTTTGATGTCACAGGCGGTTTTATTGGGGTACCTGGGAACTATTACACAGAGCGATAATCGGCCGAATCAGGCTGATTACTGCCCTGTTTAATTGAAACAACAATCAGCCGATGACAGCTATCATCAGCTGATTGTGTCCTTAGGTCCCCACCTAAAATTGCTGACCGTGCATCACTATGTGCTAAGGATTGAATTAACTTATATACCAGTGTTCTCCTGCCCTCTGCTTGCTTCCTGGCTGTAGCTTCAAAGAGGTCTCTGAGCTGACAGGCCGCTCAGCCAATCACTGGCTGCAGCAGTCCCGCCAGTGATTGGCTGAGCTGCCTATCAGCTCAGAGACCCGTTTTAAACCCCCTCCTGCCGCTGCACAGTAAATCAACGCTCCTACGCTGCAGGATGACACAGGCGTAGAAGCTGCGTCTGTGTCATCCGCGGTGGGTCCCGGCTATCGCGATAGCTGGGGATCAGCCGCAACTTTCAGCACCAGAGCCGCAGTCAGCACAATCGCAGCATCTCTAGGGCTCCTGACAGAGAATTTTCCCTCTACAGAGGGAGGGAGGGAGGGAACCCAGGGCTCACGGCGGTGATCTCTGCCCCCTCGCCTCTCTCCTCTGCCGCTGGCACAAGATTGTGACAGCGGCAGGGACAGAGGAGAGTGGGCAGACAAAGGGACATCAGCTAATGGGATCCTTATGATCCCATAAGCTGATGTCCAAAAACGACCTGGACATTGATGCATCAATGACCCCAGGTCGTGAAAGGGTTAAGCTGCAATCAGGAAGCAAAGGGGGAGATAACATGAAAAAAAAGCCTGAAACTAAGGTGTATGCAGCCTCAGGCACATTTTGTAGGAGGAGAAAAGGGTTTGGACATGAGGGATTTTGCCACCCAATCAGCTGTTGCCAGAGCAGTCTGATTGGGTCTTACCTCTCCCCATGGGGAACACATGAACTTTCTGCCGTGTGTGGGGAGGATGGGAAAGATCATTTTCAGCCAAATGGTTTGGTGTGGTGGACCATTAGTAAAAAGGTATGGCCAGCTTAAGAACAGGTTGCAAATTAAATATCAGGAGGGGGCTATGCGACCATGATTTATCATTTTCTGCATTCTACACTTGTATATGACTGTTGTTTGCCCCCCATATGGGCTTTTTCCTGTTCTGTCTGTTAAAAATTTTAAAACTGTTCAATAAAAGATTATTGAAAGAGAAATATCAGGAGGGGTGAAAATGAATGGAGGAAATGAAGATTGCAGTGCAATGTATTTTACCCAATGTAACCACTAATTTACCTGAAAATATTCCACATTGCACTTGAAGGCCCTATTACACGGAATGATTATCGTCCGTATTCGGCCCTTACGGCCGATATCGTCCTGTGTAATAGAACACAATGATCAGCCAACAGAACGATGTCGGCTGATCAGTGTAGTCCTTTGTCTTTCAACATGTTGAAAGACAAATGACTCGTATAGCAGAGATCTCCGTGAAAAGGAGCAGCGGCAGCAGACCGCTGCTATTGCCATGGGCCGCCCGGGCATCAACGATCACCCGGGCAGCCCGCCCCCCACCCACTCTCTGCCGCCGTGTCTAATAGCGGCGGCAGCGAGCGGGGAACGAGGAGCAGACGAGCGCTGACATCACTCGTTTGCTCCTCTCACTCAACCCGTGGCATAGGGGCTTTTATCAGCTAGATCTGGGTGTGTTCACATATTCTGGTTTTTAGTTGCAGCTAGGAATGGATTTGAAGAGTCTCAGTCTCTCCTTTTTTGTCCTCCATGTATGATCTGTTCCTGGCTTTGTATTCAGTAACTGTAATTAAACATTGAATACACCCTTAAATTAGCCTTAAATCTCTGTTTATTTGCCCAACAGAAAGTCCTCAACCTTGCAATCAGATGAACATATATTCAAGTTATACTGGCAAAAATGGGCTCTAAAACGAGGTACGTTTGGAGGCAATTGATTATCTTCCTGTGCATAAGGGACACATGATTTTTCCCCTATTATCCAGGAATAATGAAAGTGATGGACTTTTGTTATGTCTTATATTGGATGCTGTATCCAAGATGCTCAAGGATCAATAAACTTTCAATAAGCCAATAAATCTTTTTGATACTTATTATCACCACACTGACTATTCCGCCTGTTCCTTCCCCTTTTTTGTAGAGACTTGATGCCAAACTATACATTTGCGAGGAGCCATTCCAGCTTCTGCCATTGGACACATTTGAAAGGCTCTCAGATTCTTTTCTCCTTCATCCCTATTTTGTTATTCTTTTCTTCTTAATCATTGCCACTTGCCATCACTGTGTTCTACAACCTCAGGTAATAATTTAGTCTTCTTTCATTTAGTCACTTAAGCAGGTTTTATGTGTTATGATATCCCAGAAGACATATGTGTAATTTTCTTTAGATGACAAAACAGGTCTAATATCTAAGTATTTGTACATCTATGTAAAGAAGAGGACTGTGTGCTTCTGCATAGGCTGTGATAGCCCAAGTGGATCTGTAGCCAGTTTACGTTTCCTTTTTTATCATCGGATCAAACATACAGCTTCAAAATACTTACTTTATAATGCCTCTACCTAGAAGTTGGCTGATCTTGCTCACCAAATCTTCCATGCCAGGGAAGTACCTCCACAAGGCCTTCCTGGATGCTGCCAAATTACTGGCCCTTACCAGAGCCATTTACCAAACACTCTGGCTCAAGTGCTGGTCCACCGATGCTGCCTCCAGAAAAGTCCACTGCTCTTCTGGTTTAGGATCTCATCTATTCGGCAGCCACATAGAGAAACGCCACACACTAAGGCCCTTACTAAGACTTATTTCTAACCATCTTGGTTTCTTTGCCACCGCTGGTATTTTGACACTCCAGTCTCCACTGTGCCTCTGCGTTTGGGGATGTGACACCACAGACCCACACAGCCAATCAGAAGCTGCTGCAGTGTCCTGCCTCAGCCAGTGATTGGCTGAGCAGACCTGTGACATCACATCCCTGAATCCGGAAGTGGATCCTCAATGGCGACTGGAGTGGCATAGTGCCAGTGGTAGCACGGGAGCCAGGAAAGTATGGTATGTTTTTATTCACACTCTCCCAGGCATATATCCGGGGTTGTCCGGGCAGAACAGTTTAGTTATTGTTTCTCTTTCTCTGCTTGTGTACTGCCTGCATCAAATGTTGTCTATCATGAGGAGGAATATCACCTTGGATTTATTATACGTGGCAAATATTTCTGTGTATTTGAATGAAAAATACTAAGTTACTCTAGAAATATGTTTCTTTGATTTTTAGGAATCCTTCAACTTCTAAAAAGACGAATCAGCATGAAGAGAACGTGTGTTTCATTAGAGCAGATGTTGCATACAATGTCTTGCACAGCATGCTGTTTGGGTGCCTGGCTATTAGCACTATGAGGTGAGTCCATACTCCAGATCCATGTGTACAGGGAAGAGTAGGGGAATATTTAGCAGACCTGCTACTGTCAAGTTATTCGCTGCAAGCATCAACATTGCTTTTTTTTTTTTTTTTTTTTTTTTTTTTAATTTTTGAAAATGCTCATGAGATAATAAGATGTGTAATGGGGGTGTTTTCTATAACTATCTCTTTGTCCAGTTTTGATAAGTGTGCTTTTTGTGTTTCTTGTTGAATTTCATCAGTGAACTCAAAATGACACTGCCTTGTTTTGTTGCAGAATGAAATACCTCTGGACTTCACACATGTGCGTGCTTGCATCTTTTGGGCTAGCCAGTATGGACATTTGGGGAACTGTACTTAGACTGTTGAGCCTGCACACACCACAGAGGGTTAGTATTAATACACAGCATTTTGCTTCCTCTATATTGCTTAATATAGCTCTTTACTCTGTTGCTCTGACAGTTACATGTGATCTCTGGTAGAGATCAATGTAAAACCCCAATTGATTGAATCGAAAGAGCCTTGGAATGGACACTGTTGTTTTGCCACATTAATGCACTAGATGGCAGCATAGAGTCATATTTTAGTTCTCACATTTAGAAACAATTTTGTTTTGTTTTACATTTTTTTTAGCTCCTGTTAGATCCTGCTAGGAGTAGTAGTTTATCAGCAGCTGAAGAGTCACAGGTTGTATATTGACAAAAATTCATTATTTTCCAGACCAGTGCTCTTCGCTATTCTGCTTCTATATTGGTGATAGTTGCTGTGGTATGCAAGGTAAGAACATATTTATTTATTATTCCTTGTTGTTCTTGTTAAATTCTATGCTGATGCCTGTAGGCGGGGTGCCTATTCCTGTATGCAACAAACAATCCAAAAATATCTATGCCTCTAGTTTCTTGTACATTCTAATTGCTAGTTCTGTATTGTGCACAATATTACAGGCCATAGTACTTTGAATCGAATTGTATTATTATTCTAAAAATTCAGTTCAATACGTATACACAGTCATCGGCACTATAGAACAACTCATACAGTCCACTGTGTATTACTATTTGAGAATTTGCCACCTAAGAATGGAGGCTCACCTCAGGATAGATGCATATAGATCTTCGTGTGCAGAAAAAGGAAATATGAGGGGCACTCACCACAAACACTTTAACTTTTATTGAAGACTTTTTATTAAAAACGCCATGCAGGATAGGGCCATCGGCGAAGACGGCAGGATATCAAGGCAGCGTGACACTTGTTTTGCGCATGTCAATGCGCATCCTCAGACCGTCTGAGACCGTTCTTAGCATGAAAAGCACTAACAATGTCCGTTGTTATACAATGGCTGGAATTAAGGACAATGAATTAATTCCAGCTGTTAATTTACAACAATGGCTGAGATTCTCAGCACGTAGTGGAAAAATAGCCATAACTGGGGCGTGATGCTGAAAAGATTTGTGCGCAACAGCTAAATCTACCAGATTTCAATAAGCATTAAAGCAGAAATCCGCCGAAAATTTTTATTAAAGTATTGTATTGCCCCCCAAAAGTTATACAAATCACCAATAAACACTTATTACGGGAAATGCACATAAAGTGCTTTTTTCCCTGCACTTACTACTGCATGAAGGCTTCACTTCCTGGATAACATGGTGATGTCACAACCCGACTCCCAGAGCTGTGCGGACTGTGGCTGCTGGAGACGATGATGGCAGGGGGACACTGAGGGACACAGGGCACTGGAGGGACACTGAGCATCCCTCTGCCATCATCCTCTCCAGCAGCCACAGCTCGCACAGCTCTGGAGTCAGGAAGTGAAGCCTTGATGCAGTAGTAAGTGCAGGGAAAAAAGCACTTTAAAGTATTTCACGTAATAAGTGTATAATGGTAATTTGTTTAACTTTTGGGGGGGGCAATACAATGCTTTAATAGAAATTTTCGCCGGACTTCTCCTTTAATACCATATAACTATGATTGCTCTGGTTATTGTGCTCTGTGCCTGCAATGCTCCAGTCTTACCACTTGTTTGTCACCTAACGTACTACAAAGCCTTGTGTGTAAGTTTTATGCTAACAGTAGCCTGTGATCAGACTTGTCTGTGTATGCAGTGACACAGCACAGAAGTGTTATGCCTATTCCAGTATTACTAAGTACATTGTGTGTTTTTAGTTCTGGCCACGAATCACTGAGGAGATCTCTGAACTGCGGAGTTCTATGACCCTGACACAGTGCAGCTAATGAACTGGATCAAGTAAGAGCAAAACTTTTATTCCTGTCTAATCCAGATGTGATTACATGGAAGCAGCACTAAACAAATACATGTTACCGGGCTATGGTGACTGCAGAGCATGTACAGGTGAACAGTGCTGATGGCATATAGAATTTAGGAGGTTGCCTGCATAATTGTATTTTTAGAAGAATCAATAGGATATTCCCATCTCTGTACAAGGGCTTTCAGCCCCCCTCTGGTCCTGCTTGCATCTGCCAGAATGGTTGGGAAGCCAAAAACCGACAAGCCGACTGATTTACAACATTTTTGTTCTTCCCATTGACATGTGAGCTATGGTATTCTCATAGTGTTACATAAAAAGTGTAGCTGGTAAACTGTAGCTTGCAAACAGGCCAGGGGAGCCCTCATTTGATGACGGGGAATACTGTACCTGTTTAATTCTGCAGGTATATAGACCTGGTATAATGTTACTGCTGCCCATCTGCTATTTCTCTTCTCTGTTATCAGCACAATTACAATTCATAGTCTTCTCTGGTTGCTAAGAACTCGATTGTCAGACAAAATGTATTTAACTCTTTTGCTTAGTTACCTTTAAACTTTGAAAGTGAGATAGTACAAAGAGGCTTGACAGGTCTTAAAAGGACAATTTTTTCTACCTAATTCACTGCATTAATATATTTAGGTAGTTCCTGCAGCAGTATACAATGTAGCAAGCTCTCATTTTTTTTGAGATCTTGTACAGAGTTCAGATCACATAAACAGATATGTTGAATTGTTGGTAGAAAGCAAGGGCCCAGCTTTAATAAAACTGTCTATTCTCTGTGTAAAGTGAAGGCACTGTCACACAGGCTGGTTATAGCTGTCAGGAAATGTTCTTCCCAAAAATCGGCACATGTAAAAGGACCAGAGATTGATGAACAGGAAACTGCTTGCTCATCAGCTGATGACATCTTTGGGCAGCCATTAAAATCATCACTAGTAGATAGTATAAGAGGGAATGTGTGGCTGACTGTGATGAAATTAATGGCATGTGTTTTGCTGCCTTTGCCGAAGGCTGTATAACATCTATACAGACACACTGTGTGCAGTGGTCTGTCTCCGGCACTGTAGAGTAGTGTAGGTTTAAAGCACTTACGCCCAGAAAGCTGCTGTGCGCTGCCTGAGATATGCCCGCTGTTGATATGCACAGTGGGCTGAGCAATGGCAGCATAACATGCTTGGAAGCTTCCCTTTAAGCTTTCTTTATACAAAACCTTGAAAGCGCTGAAGACCTGCAAATCCCTTTTTGAGGCTCAGCCTGTGTGATAAATTCTTGTGACTTTTTTTTTTTTTTTTTTGTATCATTGATCATTTTAAATTTTGGCATAAAAAACATAGTCTTAGTATATGACTGATTTTTATTACTGTACAGATAGTGTCTACCAAGCCTATACACATTAGCCAAATTCAAGCAAAAAAGGTGATACTAGAGTTTAGACTACCTCTGGCTTTGATAGTCACTGCCACTGCAGCTCTGTTCCCATCTGCACTTCAGTTGCAGATTGTGTCATTTGACATGAAGCACAGTGCATTATCCCATTAAAAGAACTGCCACCATGATGCAACTATTGTGCAATGTGTCCAGCACTGGTTGTGGTTTAAGGGCCACGACTGGACATGTTCCACATTTTAGCTAGTGCCACTAACTAACACACAAGTCATCCTATTAACAGCTCATTATACTTAGCCTCCTGCCTATTCTGATGGTGACATGATGGAGCTCACGAGTGTGTAGTCCCCGGTCTGTGATCTCTTTCCCTGATTAAATAATGATATCACATCTGCTTTATGCTAATCTCTCGGCCCCTCGCCAGAGGATGCAGAGTCCTTGAAAGCGGAAAAAAGCCGTTCTCGGCGATTTCTGAAATAACTATTGATATTTTTTTATGATAAACTGTTCTGGTGACAAGATGTTTAAGACCATCATCTTATTTAACGCTGGCTAATACTTTATGCATTTTTGTCTCCGGAGAGCAGTTTATGTTTGAACAGATATAACTCACACAGAACTGTAAATATCTAGACTATATCATTGGTATCCTGAAGGAGGAAAAAAAAAGCCGAGACAGCAAAATATCTGCTGGGCTTTTTAAAGTGTAACCTGCAGAATAGAGAATAGTTACGGATAGATTCGTCTTTCAGGATGTCGCCGCTGCACTAATATGGCATACATTTGGATTAGAGCCAGTAGTGGTTATAACTCACAGTAGAAATTTGTAATAGTATGCCCTGCTTGAAGAATATAAGGTGCTGCCTATTAGAGATTACCCCTTTCTATGTGTCTTATGAGGATGTATGGTGGTAAAATGTAGAGCAGGGGTAGGGAACCTTTAATCTCTAGCTGTTGCAAAACTACAACTCCCATCATGACTGGAGATTCAAAGCTTTGGCTGCCCAGGTATGAGGGGAGTTGTAGTTTTGCAACAGCTGGATTAGCTGAAAGAAAGAGCATCCACTCTTAAGTCCCTATAACACGGGGCGATTCAGAGGAGCAAGCGAGCGCCAACCTGTCATGTTAGCACTCGCTTGCTCCTCATTCCCCGCTCGCTGCCGGTGCTATTACACTTGCAGACAGCGGGTAGGGGGCATGGGGGCTGCCCTGGGTGATTGTTAAATTGTCCTGGCAGCCCATAGAAGATATCCAAAAGAAGAGCCCGTGGAGCCTCATCAAAGAGTCTCGAAACACAGGACTGGCCAGATATCTCTCCGGGAAGGACCAAGCCAAGGGGTGGCTCCTGTAAGGAAACCACCAAAAACCACCGTATTAAGTGGCCCTATAAGTCAATGTAATGACAAGGGAAAAACCAAGGCCAGGTAACCATCCACCATACAGCTGTTGCGGGGTGTTGCCCATCATCAATGTGGAGCAGGATTCTGGCTTGGTGGGAGCAATGCCTAGTAGAGCCACAAGAGAAACAGATCACTGATCTCAGGGACGAATAGGCAACACCGACGGCTGCTAGTGAAAGCGCTCAATGCAGTGAAGACCTAAGTGCATTGCCCCCTGGGAAACATAAATATGCAAAAGAAGAGCCCGTGGAGCCCTGAGATCAGCGATCTGTTTCTCATAGAAGATATCTGCATGTCTGCTACCTCCGCTCCCATTACTTGGAGCGACAGCAACAGATTGTTGCCAGGCTGATCTTTGTGTTTCGCTTGTTGAAAGACAACGATCGGCCGACACCATGCATGTCGGCTAATTGTGGATTTCTATTACACAAAGTGGTTATCTGCTGTAACGGCCTATATCTGCTGAATACAGCCAATAATCACTTTGTGTAATAGGGCCTTTAGGTATCACATTGCATCATGTAATATGACTGCTGAATAGAGCTGCAAAGTAAACCGTCCCTTTAATATAATGTAAGGGTTATAAATACAAGTAATGGGCATGAGGCACACTACATAATACCCAGTGTGTGTATTCTTTTTTTTCTCAAATATGTTTTATTAGTCAGGGCTCCAGATGGCGACCAAAATGGTCGCCAATGCGACTGACATTTTGCAAATGGCGCCCAGATTTATTAATCTGGGCGCCATTTGCGACTGGCCCCGGCGGCAGCGCGCTGTCTCTTTAAGATGCGCGGCTGATGCGCGGCTGCCGGGGGTGTCCCGTCCTATCCCCGGCAGCGCGGCGCATCAGTGAGCTGCCTGGGGCCCTGACTTCCGGCACAGGAAGCGCGCGTCAGAGACGCTTCCTGTGTCAGAAAGTCACAGCCCCGGCGTACAGGGAGCTCACTGACGCGACGCGCTGCCGGGGATAGGACGGGACACCCCCGGCAGCCGCGCATCAGCCGGGGACAGCGTCCGAAGAAGAAGAGGATCGCCGGGGGAGCGGGTTGTCAGGTGAGTTTGTGTGTTTGTTTTTTTAAATATTGCTTAGCATAGAGGAAAGGGGGGGCATCTATAATGGGGGGAGAAGAGGGGCCATCTTCAAGGGGGGGAGAGGGGGCCATCTATAAGGGGAGGGGGTATCTATAAGGGGGGGAGAAGAGGGGGCATCTATAATGGGGGGGGAGAGGGGGCATCTATAAGGGGAGGGGGTATCTATAAGGGGGGGAGAAGAGGGGGCATCTATAATGGGGGGGAGGAGGGGGCATCTATAATGGGGGTAGAGAGGGTCATCTATAAGGGGAGGGGGTATCTATAAGGGGGGGAGAAGAGGGGGGCATCTATAATGGGGGGGGAGAGGGGGCATCTATAATGGGGGTAGAGAGGGTCATCTATAAGGGGAGGGGGCCATCTATAAGTGTAGGGCAAACTGGCTGCAGACACTGGGAGATAGATATATGCACAATTATTATCAGGTGTCTGTATTGTAGGGGGTCACTTGCATTAGTCACTAGGTGAGAGATATATCTATCTATATACACATCTTGTGGGGGTCACTATGGCTGCAGTCAGAAGTCTAGCTCAGTATGTATAGACTGTTGCAAGCTTTTAAAGGGAACCTGTCACCCCCGGTGCCGGGGTGACAGGCTCCCAACCCCCCGTTAGAACCCCCTATACTCACCTCATCTTCACCCCGCTTCTGAAGATGGTCGGTCACGGAGATCTCAGCCGCTGCAGCCTGACGCGCACACTGAGAGATGAGTCCAATGCTCATAGAGAATGATGGAGCGCTGGACTCTCCATCATTCTCTATGAGCGTTGGACTCATCTCTCAGCGCACGCCGGGCTGCAGCGGCTGAGATCTCCGTGACCCGACCATCTTCAGAAGCGGGGTGAAGATGAGGTGAGTATAGGGGGTTCTAACGGGGGGTTGGGAGCCTGTCACCCCGGCACGGGGGTCGACAGGTTCCCTTTAAGTTCAAGTTCAGAAGAGTAAGCCTCATTAAAAGGCTAGCCAAGTGAAGCTGAAGTACTGAGTCAGACTGTATATGGTTGTCAAGTTGCAAGTTTCCATGTTGAACGTTTTCAAACTAAGAAAAGAAAGGATCTAAAGGAGGAGGAGGCTGCCGCGGCCTCTGCACACAGTAAGTCCCATTTAACATAACATTAATTTTACATGGTTTAAAATGTTGGCGACCAAATATTCTATTTGGCGCCTAAATTTTTCAGGTTAGGAGCCAATGGCTCCTAGGTAAATTTTTTAGTCTGGAGCCCTGTTAGTGGCATTTTTAAAGTATGGAACATACATAATGATATTCATGAAAAGAAAAATGACAAAGTTGCACGCAGACGACCTAAGCAGTATGTTTGTATTTCATAACAATAATAGGAGCCATTTAACAACATGTAAAGTTATATAATTACATGGAATACAATAAAGAATCATTAGAAAACCTAAGAAAAACAGTTCTAACAAACAGTATCACCTCAAACATAGTATATGTGGCAGATATATACTAATACTATCAATAAAGCATAACAAAGTATCTTGTAATAGAAGAACAAGAAAGATTACGTAAGTTGGAGTGCTCCCAGGGTACCTCTTTGAGCGGCCATGCAATACCAGTCAGTGTCTTTAACCCCTTAAGGACAGAGCCTAAAATGGCCTTAATGACAGAGACAAATTTTATGAATATGACCAGTGTCATTTTATTCATTAATAACTTCGGGATGCTTTTACCTATCCGGCTGATTCTGAGACTGTTTTCTCGTGACATATTGTACTTTACATTTCTGGTAAATTGGAGTTGATACTCATAACAAATCTTTATGAAAAAAAAAAACAAAAAATGTGAAAAAATGCATTTTTCCAACTTTGAAACTTTTTTGCTTATACAGAAAGTTGTTATACCATATAAATTATATTATATTAGCATTAGCAACATGTCTAATTTATGTTGGCAGCATTTATTAAACGATCTTTCATTTTTTTTAGACAATAGGAAGCTTAAAACATTAGCAGCAAATTTTCAAATTTTCAGTAAAATTTCAAAATCAGATATTTTTAGGGACCTGTTCAGGTTTAAAGTGTATTTGAGGGGCCTGTATGTTAGAAAGCCCCACAAAGCACCACATTTCAGAAACTGCACCCCCCACACTCTGCAAAAGCATATCCAGAAAGTGTTTAACCCTTTAGGGGAGTCACAGAAATAAAAGCCAAGTGTGTAAGAAATTTGAAAATTTTAATTTTCTGTGCAGAGATTTTATTGTAATCCAATATTTTTCATAATTATAAAACCTATTACCAGAGAAATGCACCGCAATAATTATTGCCCCGTTTCTGCAGTTTATAGAAATACCCCATATGTGGCCCTATTGCGCTATTTGACGCAACCACAAGCCTCAGATATAAAGGAGCGCCTAGTGAATTTCAATGCCTCCGTTATGTTTGGTCATTTTTGACTGTACCACTTCAGGTTGGCAGAGGCTCTGGGGTGCCAAAACCTAAAAAACACCCCTAAAGGGACACCATTTAGAAAACTGCACCCTCAAGGAATGTAACAAGGTGTGCGCTGGGCATTTGGACCCCACAGGTGCTTCACAGATTTTCCGAACAATATGGCGTGAAAAAAGAAAAATTTATTTTTTACACTAAAATGTTGTTCTAGCCTTCAATTTTTCATTTTCTTCAAGGGATAAGAGGAAAAAAAAAACACAAAATGTGTAGCGCAGTTTCTCCCGAGTACGGAAATACCCCACATGTGGCGATAAAGTGCCAAGGGGGCACAGGACGAGCCTTCAAAGGGAAGGAGCGCCAATTGGCTTTTGGAAGCTGAATTTCACTGGAATGGATTTCAAGGGCCATGTCGCATTTACAGAGCCCTCGTGCTGCCAAGATACTGGAAACCCCCCACAAGTGACCCCATTCTGGAAACTACACCCCTCAAGGAATCTAACAAGGGGTGCAGTGAGCATATGGACCCCACTGGTGACGGGCACAAATGTGGAACAATGTGACGTGAAAGGGAAAATTTTCATTTTTTCACTTTCATGGCACAAATGTGCCCGTCATCAAGGGGTCCATATCCTCACTGCACCCCTTGTTAGATTCCTTGAGGGGTGTAGTTTCCAGAATGGGGTCACTTGTGGGGGGTTTCCAGTGTTTTGGCAGCACGAGGGCTCTGTAAATGCGACATGGCGTTCATCATCCATTCTGGCCAAATCCAACCTCCAAAATCCAAATGGCGCTCCTTCCCTTCGGAGGCTTGCCCTGCGCCCACATGGCGCTTTATGCCCACATGTGGGGTATTTACGGACTCGGGGGAAATTGCTCTACACATTTTGTTTTTTTTCCTCTTTTAACCCCTTGTGAAAATGATAAATTCAAGGCTAAACCAACATTATAGTGTAAAAAATTTAATATTTCATTTTCACGCCACATTGTTCCACATTTGTGCCCGTCACCAGTGGGGTCTATATGCCCACTACACCCCTTGTTACATTCCCTGAGGGGTGTAGTTTCCATAATGGGGTCACTTGTGGGGGGTTTCAACTGTCTTGGCAACACAGGGGCCTTTTGAATGCAACATGGCCCCTCGAAATCCATTCCATCCAAATCCAGCCTTCAAAAACCAAATGGCGCTCCTTTCCTTTGGAGGCTTACCCTGCACCCGCATGGTGCTTTATGTCCACATGTGGGGTATTTCCGTACTCAGGGGAAATTGTGCTACACATTTAGTGTTTTTTTTTTATCTTTTAGCCCCTTGTAAAAATGAAAAAATCATGACAAGATTAATGATTTAGAGTAAAAATTTAACAAAAATTACACTAAATGTTGGTCTAGCCTTGATTTTTTCCATTTCCACAAGGGGTTAAAAAAAAAAAAAAGAACACAAAACGTGTAGGGTAGTTTCCCCTGAGTACGAAAATACCCCACATGTGGGCATAATGTGCCATATGGGCACAGGGCAAGCCACCAAAGGGACAGAGCGCCATTTAGAGGATGGAGGCCATGTCGCATTTACAAAGCTCCTGTGCTGCCAGGACAGTAGAAACCCCCACAAGTGACCCCATTCTGGAAACTACACCCCATAAGGAATCTAACAAGGGGTGCAGTGAGGATATGGACCCCACTGGTGACGGGCACTTACGTAGAACATGTGCCGAGAAAATAAAAAATACAATTTTTTTCATTTTCACGTCCCAAATGTGGCCGTCACCAGGGGGCCATATCCCCGCTGCCCCCCTTGTTAGATTCCTTATCGGGTGTAGTTTCCAGAATGGGGTCACTTGTGGGGGTTTCTACTGTCCTGGCCGCACAGAGGCTTTGTAATTGCATCATGGCATCCTCTAATGGGAATGGCGGCCATACCTACTTAGCTGGGGAAAAGGGACAATTCTAATTTATTTGGGATATTAGGCCAATTATTGGTTTATAAGGTTGAAAATGACAGGTGTCCATCAAATTCAACCTGTGTTGACCCAGAGGAAGGCAAAAAACCCTCGTGAGGCAGACAACAGTAGCCTCCTCACAGGGGAAAAATTCCTTCCCGACTCCATAATGGCGATCAGAATAATCCCTGGATCAACGTGACCCCTGAAATAGGAATAAGGGACATTAGAAAATGTAGAACCCCAATGACGTGTGGTGCGCCTTGAAGCGATCCAGTATGCAGAGGCCCGGGGTGATCAGGACAGGTGTCACACGGGAAAATGGTGTCCTTCCTGATCCCCCTGTTACCCCACACTCTGCACTTCTTCTGGGGTCTCCTGTTTTCCAGTGTGGGGGACGTCACCTAGAAAATGTTGCCCTGGTGCGATACGGGGTCCCTCACATCCAGAAGCGCGGGGTCCGCTCCATGGCTGCTAAATATTAGGGCTCTATTACTGCTTCTGATATGTTTGGATCGTTCCGCAAGCTACAGGGCAGCGAGGGACCGGAAGAGGGGGTGCTGGTATAAAAGTTATCCCCGTACAGGTGGTAATCTTTATCCAGCAGTGGGAAGATCAGTTCCCGGACGATCTTCCCACTTGTTCCGAGGATGGGGGGGGGAAGGGGGCATCTGGGGGCTGGATTCGGGTGTCCCTTCCTACATACACTCTAAGGGTACGTGCACACTGCGGAATCGCGACAGATAACCCTTCATGCATTCCGCAGTTGGCACCCGCCGGCGGAGTGATGCGGGCGCGTGTCTCCACACGTGTCATAGACTCCATTCCATGCACGGGCGGATTCCGCTCTCCGTCCAACGTATTCATTCTTTGGATGGACGATGGAATCCGCCTGTGCATAGAATGGAGTCTATGACACGGGTAGAGACATGCGCCCGCATCAGTCCGCCGGCGGGTGCCAGCTGTGGAATGCACAAAGGGTTATCCTTCGCATTCCGCAGTGTGCACGTACCCTAAATCTGTAAGAGTACCCAGAGGTACGCTCACAGAGTTTGTAGAATTTCACACCATACCGTCATCTCTTATTGGGACGGTACTGGCGGAAAAGACGTGTCTGGGGGGCAGCGTACGCTACGCTACCCCCCAGACATGTCACTGGATGATGAGGATGAATGGAGGAAAGAAGGATCCCCCCCATTCATCCTCACTGGCTGTTTCGGTGTCGGAGGCAATAATAACGTGTCCCTCTGACGCCGAAAACACCCTGGGGGCCATCTTTATACGGGGACTAGTATATGGGGTATGTAGTGGTGTAGTGTCAAACTTTATTCAATGTAGTGTGGTGAAATGTAGTGTTTTTTACGTGTTTTTTTTTTTTTACAGTAAGTATAAAAAAAAACCTACGCCAACAAAGGCGTTGCTGATAAATGCCGCACTTATGTGCGGCACTTATCAGCAGACCGTGGCAGTAGGATATAGAAAAAAAACACCCTACGCCAAAAAGGAGGAGTTGCTGATTAGTAGCGCACTTTCATGCGATGCTGATCAACGCTCAGCGGCGATAGGGTGCGGAAAATAGGAAAAAAAAAAAAAAAATTCTACATTCTGAACATCCCTGTAGCTGCTGTTAAGTGTATTACACATATCAGCCGCTAGGGGGCAGCAGAGCGCAAAATCCGGAAAAAGACAAGGCTGGAGCCGAAAATAGCTGAAAAAAGCCGATGGGGACCGCCGGAAAGAGCCGAAGACCGAATGAGAAGACTGAGGACGCCGCGAACCCGGAAGACGCCGATCAGGACCCCAGGACAGGTGAGTAATGTACAAATACCTGCTCTGGACCCCTCAGCTACCTAGCTGAGGGGTCCAGAACAGGTATTTACTATTTTGGGGGACTCTGATCGCCGTGCCACCGGCCGATCGCCGTGAACGGCCGGCCGGTACCGGCCGTTCACGGCGATCGGGCCGGTGGCACTGTGACCACCATTACTTTTTACAGTAATGGCGGTCGGTGCCGTCCTCGGACAGCACCGACCGCCATTTTTTTCTGGGTCATCAGTTCACCGATGACCCGGAAAGGTTCCGATCGCCGCTATTGGCTGATCTGAATTGATCAGCCAATAGCAGCGATCGTAAGCACGGGGGTGTTAACCACCCCCCGTGCCGAGAAGCTAAGATGGCCTGCTATGATTTATAGCAGGCCATCTTCCCCGATCGCTGTGTGCGAACACGCAGCGATCGGGGAAACATCGGGCGTAAATTTACGCCCTGATGCGTTAAGTACCAGGGCGCGAGGGCGTAAATTTACGCCCGATGTCGTTAAGGGGTTAAACTGATTGACAATAGGTTCTCTCTTTTCAGTAGTGAAGTCATGAATTAGGAATTCTTTCCATTTAGTCATAAACTTTTTGTTGATTTTTCTTTAGTACGTAGTATATCTAAGAGTTCCCAATGAAATATTTCCTTTAAGGTAGATATTATTTCAGATATAGAAGGTATGGTGTCTAGCAACCAGTGTCTTAGTAAACATTTTAGGGAAAACAATAATGTTAGGTGAATCCCTTTTGAAGAGATTAAATGATTCATAGAAGTAGCAGAATTGTCTTTAATGAAATGAAAAAGATAGCTAAGAGAGAGAAGAGGTATTGCATGACCCCATGTGGATAAAAGATAGATCCGTACTGAGTCCCAAAATTCCTGAACAAGTACACGGGACCAAGCACAGTGATACAAATCCGCCTTAGGAAGTGCACATTTTGGGCAACTTTTCAGGTAATGGGCAGGTGAAGTAGAAGAAGGAAAGTTAAAAGCGTATATGGCCTTATGAATAAAACGGAAATGTATTTCCCGTAACACAACATTAGGAGTGGCAGAATGCACAAATTGATACCCTCTCAGAATTTGTTGTGTCAGATCCGTAGAAGGAAGTATGGAGGACTATTTGTGTTGAAATATTTGTTGAGATAAAATTCTTTGTGATCGTGATCTCCATAAATATGTGATAAAGAATTATGTATAGATGGTACCGGAAAAAGATTGTCAAAATCCATATTACATTCTGCCTCGGCAATATTCCGTACTCTATTGGTGAAATATTCTATTAGTGAGTTGTATTGTGGTAAGTGAGAGGAGGGAAGATTAAATTTCATTTGGACAGTGTCCCATGACAGGAAGGTACCAGAAGTAGTATCTAATAAGTCCCCTATAGAGGAGATATGTGCACTCCGCCACTCTAATGTCTGGACATTGAGCACCACCTTTTAGTGAAGGAAGACAATGAGTAGAATAGGCTATACGCGGCCTTTTAGATTGCCAAATAAATTTAGTAAAATAGGATTGGAGTAGGGAGACATCAGAGTGTTTAAAGCGACTCCATACCCACAATCTGTCCCCCCCAAACCACTTGTACCTTCAGATAGCTGCTTTTAATCCAAGATCTGTCCTGGGGTCCGTTCGGCAGGGGATGCAGTTATAGTGATAAAAACAACTTTTAATCTGGCAGCGCTGTGTCTAACGGCCGGGGCTTACATTTATATAAGCATTAGGCTGGCACAACCTCTCTGTCTTCCTCCCCACCCTCCTCATCATTAGGAATACTCCAGGCAGATTGCTTCCTATTCCCCACCTGTGTGTATATTGAACATGGGCTGGATCGTTAATACACCTGTGCAAAGCTCAAACAGCAGTAAATGTTCCTGGATTATTCCTAATAATGAGGAGGGTGGGGAGGAAGGACATAGAGGTGGTGCCAGCCTAATGCATATACAAATGTAAGCCCGGCCGTTAGACACAGCGCTGCCGGATTAAAAGTTGTTTTTATGACATAAACTGCATCCCCTGCCGAACGGACCCTAGGACAGATCTTGGATTAAAAGCAGCTATCCGAAGGTACAAGTGGTTTGGGGGGGACAGATTGTGGGTACAGAGTCGCTTTAAGCAAAAGCGGAATTGTTTGCATTGGATACAATAAGTTTCCAAAACACATCATTTTAATTAAATGGGTACGACCCAATATCGAGAGGGGTAGAGATTCCCATCTCTGTAAATCATGTTTAATTTTTTGGAATAGTGGGTGATAAGTCAAAGAGTACAATGAGGAGGGAGTGCGACCAATTTGAATACCAAGATAGGTAAGACTAGATCTGGCGACAGAAACTCCCGCAGGGCCTATGGATGTCCTTGCATGTGGGGCAAGGTAAAGAAGTTGACTTTTTTGTACATGAATTTTGTAACCAGAAAAAGAACCGAAAAATTTCAGATTATCTAAGACAGCTGGGACATGTAAATCTGGATCTTCTAAATATATTAAGGTGTCATTGGCAAAACACGTCAATTTAATGATCTGGGAGACAACCTTTATTCCTGAGAAGATGTCTGAAGAAATAAAATGCCTAGCGAGAGGTTCCATCGCCAAATTAAATAATAAAGGGGACAGGGGGCATCCCTGTCTTGTGCCTTTCTGGAGAGGGAAACTATCTGAGAGGAAGCCTGGAGTGTGGATCCTGGCCTTAGGAGATGTATATATCGTAGAGATAAAATCCCTGAATTGACCAATAATTCCAAATTTAGTTAGTCATATCCAGCCATTCCCAACTGATATTATCAAAGGCCTTCTCGGCATCAATAGCTAATAGGCCTGGAGAATGACTGGAACGACCCCCAAATTGTATACTTGCTTGAGCTGCCAGAACGGTTCATATATTGTGACACCTGAGCGTCCCTTTATGAAGCCGACCTGATGATTTCCAATCAACGAAGGCATAATCTCTGCTAACCTATTAGTCATAATTTTCGCCAATACTTTTAGATCTAAATTTATCAATGAAATTGGACGGTAAGAACTTGGGGATGTTGTATCTTTACCTTGTTTATGTAAAACTTTTATATATGCCGTGTCCCCTGAAGGTAACATGTGGTGCTCAGTTAGAATAGTTTGGAAAGGAGAAAGGGAGAGATATCAGACATAGATTTGTAAAATTCTGCACTATAACCATCAGGACCCGGAGCTTTGTTATTTTTAAGTGCAGAAATTGTTTTAATGATTTCCTCCAAGGTCACTGGGGCATTTAGATCAAGAAGAGAAGAGGTGTCAAGACAAGGTAGAGACAATGAGTCAAGGAAAGTTTTACCAGCAGCCAGATCAAGTACATCTTTTGAGTAAAGTGAACGGTAATATTGTTGTAGCAGTCGGGAGATGACTTTAGGATCATTTTGTACATTACCAGCTTTATCTTTAAGGGCAGTGATATTAGAGATAGATTTGCGGCCTTTAGCGAGATTTGCTAACATCTTCCCCGATTTTTTTTCCATATCTAAATAGGCAAGACATATATTGGTCTCTATATAGAGAGTTAAGCTTTTCCTGAGCTATTTCCAAAGCTTGTCTGGCTGACACCCATTTAGATTTATTATCATCAGTAGGGGAAGATAGAAAGAGTGTATAGGAAGAGCGTAGTGTTTGGGTAAGAGGTATGTTTTCCTTGCCTCGCGCTTCTGGGCAGCCATAAACGAAATTATGTGGCCTCGGAGGACTGCTTTAGCAGTCTCCCAGAAAAGCAAGGGGGATTGTGTATGTTGTGCATTATTAGAAGAAAAGTCCGACCACCAAGTTCTTAAAAGTTTAGTAAATGAGACATCATTGGCTAAATGAGAGAGAAATCTCCAAATTATGTCGTTTTTTTGGAGAAATTGTCTCTAAGGGTGTGCCTTCACACATACCGACTTGCTGCGAGTTTCTGCTACGAGGCCGAGGTCCTGGAAGGCCCCTATCACTACATACAAGCAGTGGTCTGAAAGACCGATGCGTGTATGTAATGCAGCCACCCCCTTAACTCCTTCGGCTCCCGCACCGGTCCCGCACCGCTGTCTCCATACATTACCTGGCTCTGGCTGCATGGGGTCCCGGCGTCTTGCACTGCCGCACTGCCGCCCAGCCAATCAGTGTGTTGCCCAGCCGCAGCCACTGATTGGCTGGGCGGCAGAACAGGACCCTGGGACCCCGAGCAGCCAGAGCCAGGTAATGTATGGAGACAGCGGTGCGGTTAAGGGGGCGGCTGCATTACATACACGCAGCAGTCTTTCAGACCACTGCTTGTATGTAGTGATAGGGGCCTTCCAGGACCTGGCTCGTAGCAGAAACTCGCAGCGAGTTTTTTGCTGCGAGTCGGTATGTGTGAAGGCACCCTTAAATGTAGACTAACAGGGGAGTGATCCGAAATCACCAGGTCATGTATGTCAGAGTTTTCCACTCTGCACAGAGGTTACGATGAAACTAGACAATAGTAAAAAAAGAATACTTTCTACTATTTGGGTGAAGGTGGCGCCAGGCATCAGATAGAGGTAGAGTTAAAGGACAAGTGCCATGAAAAACTTTTTCCCAGTAATTGAAGCACATTGCAAAGTTATATAATTGTGTAATATGCTTCAATCACCTATCTGCCTCCCTTCCCTGTCTTTTCCCCCCTCCAGCCCCCCACCAGGAAGTGTCCTAACTCACACAGACCTAATGACTGTCGTCACCGTCACCAGGCAGCTCCTTCTTGTGAGGATGAGTCATCAGCAGGAGGGCTGGTCTAGGTCCTGTTACAGCAGCCCCCCCTCCCCAGTCCAAGTGATGGCTTGCAGTTGTTCAGCCAATGGGAGCTGAGCAAGCTGAGTCACCTGACAAGGCAGGGAAGGGGGGGCTGCTGTAACAGGAGAAGGAGCTGAGAGAAGAGCTTGGTGATGGTGACGACAGTAATTAGGTCTATGTGAGTTAGGACACTTCCTGGTGGGGGTGGGGGGGGGGGTGGAGGGGGGAAAAGACAGGGAAGTTAGGCAGATAGGTGATTGAAGCACATTACAGAGTTATATAACTTTGTAATGTGCTTCAATTACTGGGAAAAAAACTTGTCCTTTAAGAAAGGTAGATAATATATTATCTTGTGAAGAATTGTGTAATGTGGTGGGCTTTGTTCTTTTTCTATCTTCAGCTGTAATAAGAACTGTGTTTAGATCACCACTAATCACCTTGAGAGGATTATCATCTTGAAGAACTAGAGCCTCCAATTTCTTAAAAAAAATCTGATCTATGATTATTGGGTCCATAAACATTATAGATACTATACTTGCCAGCTGGAGTGTCAACAACAAGATGACATATTCTTTCTTCTACAATTACCAACAAAAACGGCTGGAAAAAGATAACTGCACCTCCAAATGATGAAAAAATATATACAATCTTTATTACACATGTATGCAAATGGACAAACATTTAAAATCATTTAAAAGTTCACGCATAACTGTTCACCGGTTCCAATCCAACACGGCGAAAACTGACCTATCATAAGCTTATGCAGGGACTAGCAGCATAAATGATACAACAATGACAAGAATGTGGAAAAAAAATGATGTGAACAATCCAAAAACTTATAAATCCTAATACCCCAATGTCCAAAGAAACTGAAGTGTTAAGCACAAATAACCAAAGGAATAAGAAACAAAATCATGATACAAAGTATAAAGTGACTGCTGCCACTCCAGATTAGGTCAGACCAGAACATCCCACGCGTTCCGTCACCAGGACTTTCTCAAGGGTGAAACTTAAGTCCCTCTTTGCAAATATTTATATCAGGGATAATTAGTGATAAGAAACAGATGTATAGCGCTCAATACGATTATTCACACAGTGGATGGGATCCCGTATCATGTAACCCACGCGAGCGTGGCTGCGCCGCCGTTACTTCCTGGTCACATGTATGGTCATGTGAGTACTTCAAAGACACGTGATGGTGACGTAGACTGTAAGACTATGCGCATGCCCTAATGGTTAACACTCGCGATGCCGAAGGCCACTATATGCAATAATACAGATGTAACGGTATAACAGCGCACAGAATTTGTCCATAGAAATAATTAGAGGGTACAGAAATAAATAAGGATAAATATGCGGCATAAACAGAAATTTCAGTATACTGTTATGACTGTGTATGGTGTTTTAGAAAATAGTATGTTTTTGCCGCATATTTATCCTTATTTATTTCTGTACCCTCTAATTATTTCTATGGACAAATTCTGTGCGCTGTTATACCCTGTTACATCTGTATTATTGCATATAGTGGCCTTCGGCATCGCGAGTGTTAACCATTAGGGCATGCGCATAGTCTTACAGTCTACGTCACCATCACGTGTCTTTGGAGTACTCACATGACCATACATGTGATCAGGAAGTAATGGCGGCGCAGCCACGCTCGCGTGGGTTACATGATCCGGGATCCCCTCCACTGTGTGAATAATCGTATTGAGCGCTATACATCTGTTTCTTATCACTAATTATCCCTGATATAAATATTTGCAAAGAGGGACTTGAGTTTCACCCTTGAGAAAGTCCTGGTGACGGAACGCGTGGGGTGTTCTGGTCTGACCTAGTGGCAGCAGTCTCTTTATACTTTGTATCATGATTTTGTTTCTGATTCCTTTGGTTATTTGTGCTTAACACTTCAGTTTCTTTGGACATTGGGGTATTAGGATTTATGAGTTTTTGGATTGTTCACATCATTTTTTTCCACATTCTTGTCATTGTTGTATCATTTATGCTGCTAGTCCCTGCATAAGCTTATGATAGGTCAGTTTTCGCCGTTTTGGATTGGAACCGGTGAACAGTTATGCGTGTACTTTTAAATGATTTTAAATGTTTGTCCCTTGCATACATGTGTAATAAAGATTGTATATATTTTTTCATCATTTGGAGGTGCAGTTGTCTTTTTCCAGCCGTTTTTGTTGGTAATTGTAGATGTTGCTTAGGTTGTGATTACTAGCACTCCTCATTATTGTTTGTGGTGCCAGCCCGGTTTGTATACATATTCTTCCTTCGTCGTCATGGTATTGAGACAACACCGAGCAAGCTAGTTTTTTGTGTAAAAGAATAATAACCCCACATTTATGGGTAACAGCTGATGAGCCATATACAGCACCCACCCAAAAATTTTTAAGTCTGAAGAAGTCTGATTCAGTCAGATGTGTTTCTTGTAACAATACTATATCGGCTCTAAACCTTTTAAGATGCTTTTAAGACAGACATCCTCTTAGAAGCGGAACGGAGCCCCTTAACATTCCAAGTAATTGATTTCATATAGTATCAATAGGAGAGGAGGCATAGAAATAGGACCCTGGGAGCACGAAAGGATAGAAATAGATTTATAAGACAATAGCATTAGATAGTTTTGGGTAATATTTGTCAAACTAGAGGTGATACATAAAATAACCAATATCTTAACAGCATAAACTAAGCGAAGCATGATGTATATGGACTTCACTGTTTTCGTATCTTCCAATGGACTGAGCGTTCGCAGACTCCGCATTGTTGAGAACGCTAAAGATAAACTGAAATACGGTCACAACGACTTTTGCTCACAAAATTTCTGAACAGTAAAACTTAATCTATTCACGTTCCCCAACCTCCTGAGAGGTATAGTAATAGGCACAGGGTAACATGTATAGGTATGGGGATGGGTAAGGAGGAGAAAAAGGCAGGGAAGAAAAAGGGGGAGAAAATGTAGGGGAACAAAAAGGATCTGTGGAAAGAAAGGATTGTATAAGGTTAAAGTACACATACAGTATTAAGCAGATTTTTCCTAAAATAATTATCACAATATGAGGAGGGGTACTCCTTTACAGGAGGAATCCCTTAATTAGTGAAACAATGAAAGACAAAAAAAATACTCAAATCAGATGAACAGCAAAGCGTCCAGTATATAAGTGGAGGATCTCCGATTTTTTTCCATGTTTTCCACTGTCTCAGTGGGGCTATCCAAGCGTCACCTCTTGTTTTAGTGTGTGTATTCTGTATCATAAAATTACTTTAACCTGGTATTAAAAGGGGCAATGCTGTATTATCAAATGTTCCAGATCATTGGAATATTAGAGAAATGTATGTAATATTTACTTGTAAGAGAAGAGAACTCCAGAAGCAAAAGGATCCCACAAATGAGAAGTGTCTATTACTGTGCATACAGTCTTCTGTCTCTGGTGTTTGTGTACCCCTAATATTAAGATACTTTACAACAGTGGATGTATTGGTTGTACAATAATGCACCATATATTTCTATTGTGTAGGTCACATACCCCAAAGCATGCAGTGTTTGCTGGAAGCATGCAGCTACTGGCTGGAGTAAAACTTTGCACTGGAAGAATACTTACTAACCATCCCCATTATGAAGACAAGGTCCTCAGGGAAAGGACAAAACAGGTAGGAAAATAAATATGTCCATAGTGGGCAGTTACTGTGGTTATATTTTCCTATCAAGGAGGGCAGTATCATAGTGAAACAACTGCTATTTGTAAGGGGTAGCATTATAGTAGTAGAAGAGATACAGCTGGCTAGCACTGCAAATCAACGGGGTGCATCAGGGAATGTCTCCTAGATTATCCATACGGAATGTAGGTGCTGAATGGGGTGCCAAGACAGAGGTTATAGATATATGCTTGTATCCAAAGAGAAAAAAGTCTAGCACTCAACAATAGGTTGAATTAGCTTTATTCCATAGACTTCTTGCGTGGAGGGGATGGAGCGAGGTGCGGGCGCTTCCCGGAGAGACAGCCATTTTAGGCAGACTGCTTTTTCAGAAAGGCAGTCTGCTTAAAAAAGTCGTTGTTCCAGGACACGCTGCACCTCGTTCCATTCCCTCCCTGTGCTAAGATGTCTGTGGAATAAAGTTTTCAAGCCGATTCATTTTTATTATGAGTGCCTTCCTCTTTGGATACAGTTATAGTAGTTATATTCTTTTACATGGGGGGGGGGCAATATTTAGTAGTTATATTCTTGTACATAGGAAACAGTATTTTTGTTTATATTTGCCCTTATGGGCAGTATTTTATATTACTGCATTTGACTGCAGCATTCCATTTTTCTTTTTGCACATAGTGTTGGGGGCGGTATTATAGTAGTTATAGTCTTGTACATAGAGGTTGTTTACACAAACCTATACCTCTGTCAGTATGCCGCAATAATTTCCACTGTTTACCCATACAGTGGAATACAATGCAGATAAAATTCCCTCTCCCTGGCATAGGAACAAGGGCAGTCCTCACTACAGAAGATGCTGGGTAATGGCAGTGACATGTAACATGCCTGATGTTGCTGGTGGCCTCCTTGTCAAATAAAACCCTTCCCTTCCTTTCTAGACTTGGTTGCCAAGACAGCGCAACAGCTAGTGAAAAGCCAAGGCCCATGTCTTCATATAGTGAAATCCTAGGTGCATTACCCCCTGCGAAACATGAATTTGCAAAAGAAGAACCCGAGGAGCCTCATTTAGGAGTCTCGAAACACAGGACTAGCCAGGTATCCCCCCCCCCCCTGGAAGGACCCAGCCTAGGGGTGGCTCCTGTTGGGAAACCACCAAAACCACCATATTAAGTGGCCCTATAAGTCAGTGTAATGACAAGGGAAAAACCAAGGCCAGGTATCCATCCACAGGAGAGCTGTTTCGGGGTGTTGCCCCTCATCAGTGTGGAGCAGGATTCTGGCTAGGTGGGAGCAATGCCTAGTAAAGCCACAAGAGAAACAGATCACTGATCTCAAGGCCACCAGCCAAACGTAACACCGCCGGCTGCTGGTTAAAGCAATCAATGCAGTGAAATCCTAGGTGCATTGCCACCTGGGAAACATGAATATGCAAAAGAGGAACCTGTGGAGCCTCAGTTATAAGTCTTTTTTTTTCCATTGTCATTACATTGACTTATAGGGCCACTTAATATGGTGATTTTAGTGGTTTACCTACACCCCACCCCTTGGCTGGGTCCTTTCCAGAGGGATATCTGGCTAGTTCTGTGTTTCGAGACTCTTAAATAAAGTCCACAGGCTCTTCTTTTGCATATTCCATGTTTCCCAGGGAGCAATACACCTAGGATTTTACTGCATTGAGCGCCTTAACCAGCAGCCGACAGTGTTATCTTTGGCTGGTCTCCATGAGATAAGCGATCTGTTTCTCTTATGGCTCTACTAGGCATTGCTCCCACTTAGTCAGAATCCTGCTCCACACTGATGAGGGGCAACACCCCGAAACAGCTGTCTGTGGATGGATAACTGGCCTTGGTTTTTCCCTTGTCATTACATTGACTTATAGGGCCTTTTAATATGGTGGTTTCCTTACAGGAGCCACCCTTGCTGGGTCCTTTCAAGAGGGATATCTGGTATAGCACAATTGGAGGATCTGCATGAGGTCCAGTGATTACTGTACTATATATAGTATATAGTTGTTAATACTGGAATTACTTTGAAATCTCATTTGATGCAAATTATGTCATTTAACAGGTGTACCAAATATATGCAAAGCGGTCCCCAGAAGACGTTTACAGCATTCTGAGGTCGTTTGGGACAGATTATGTGATTCTGGAGGACAGCATATGTTATGAAAGGAGACATGGCCGAGGATGCCGTCTGCGAGATCTGCTGGACATTAATAATGGACATGTAAGACATATGTTACGAATCAGTTCAGTGTAGTACATGGTTTTCTGTTTTTCTTTAGACACTGTGTAGACAGGATAGTTATGTATATATCTGCATGTATGGCACTTACTACTTAGCAGCATTAGCTGTAGCCTCTCAATAAAGGGCCCCTTAGATGTGGGCTGACAGTATACTAATAGGTCCACTGTCAGTATGATTGCAGAAGAAACTGTAGCATCCCTGTGTGAGGTCTCTTGGATCAGAGGAGCAGGAGTTTTGCTCTGCATTGCTGTTTAATAGTGAAATGTTCTGATTAAAAGTATTCCCTTTGTGCATTTGAGACAGCTTTTTATAAATAATCACTAGAGATGAGCGAACCGGGTTTGGGTTCGAGTCCATCCGAACCCGAACGATTGGCATTTGATTAGCGGGGGCTGCTGAACTTTGATAAAGCTCTAAGGTTGTCTGGAAAACATGGATACAGCCAATGACTATATCCATGTTTTCCACATAGCCTTAGGGCTTTATCCAACTTCAGCAGCCACCGCTAATCAAATGCCGAAAGTTCGGGTTCGGATGGACTCGAGCATGCTCGAGGTTCGGTCATATCTAATAATCACTATTAGGCTATATGTTCACACGCTGTACAAACAACGGCCGTTCAGCCTAGAACGGCTGTTGTTTAATGCTACCTACTGCCGGAATTAATGATCATGATCATTAATTCTGGCCGTAGGTAGTGTTAAACAAAGGTTGATCACAGCGGAACGGTTGTTGTTTCTTCAGCGTGTGAACATATAGCCTTTAGCTATAGCTGCATAGTAAACTTTTTCTTGAATTTCTTTTTCATGTGACCTTAGTAATTTAGCTGACATGTGTCAGTCAATTTGAAGACTTCATTGCAAAGATCTGGCCGACAGCCACAAGACTGCATAAGGTTACAGGATGTTATATTTTTTTGCAGCAATGCATTTATTGTCTGCAGGTGGTAACTCTTCAGATGCTGTAGTAAAATGCACAGAAAGGGTGCTCTTCAGATAGATGTAGACAGTGTGAGTAATATGCGATTAAAAAAAACATTGTGAATATGTTGTATTTGGGACCTTTCTAATGACTAGGAGTGAAGGGAGGAGGAATGGAGAGGCGCCACTGGCCTAGGGCACTGGGGGTGGTAGCGGGGTTTGCGGGGTCGTTGTGGGTACAGATTCACTTTAAGTACATCTGTTTCTATAACCCTTGTGATAAAGTATTTATATTTCTTAATGGCTGAAACGATTATGGACGGCGATGGACACAATGATCCAGATTTAAAGCCTTCACCCTCACCTCGCTTCTGTGATGAATTAAGAGAGATTCACCTTTCTACACAAAGTATTTCACCAGGGTCTTCAAGAACAAAACTTTCCACGTTTACAGACTATCACGGAAAGCTGTGATGCAGTAGCCGAGAGCTGACAGACTGCACTGTGGATGGGGCTAGCTACCAGAATGAAAAGTGGAGCGTTCCTGCGTGAAGACATTTAGGGATGTTTCCTAGTCTATTTTATTGTGTTTTTAATAGCGTAGTGTTTGAACTTGAAGTGAGGTGAATCATGAATCACAGTGGATCTTGAGGCCTAACCCTAGGGGCGCCATCCACTCTTTCTTTTGGATTCTGCCCTTTTAGTTGTCTCGCACAGTGCTAAAGATGAGGTCAGCTGTTACAAAAGTACGTCTTCACTCTTCTCACTAACACAGGACTGTGTGACCATTCGTAGTATTATGTGCCAAATTCCTCCATGTTGTGTCATGGCAAATGAGGGATCAGTGTTTCCTAAATGATGGACCTATGATCCTTTTTAGGGGCAGGGAATGACTTTTTTACTCATCAAGTAAAAGTACTTTTTTTAATTTTTTTTTTTACTTATTGTATTTGTTTTGTAATTTTGTCCTTTTTTTTTAAAGGGATTTTGTGTTCTAGTGTTCTAACCCTGCTCATGATTTTAAGAATTCTTGGTTTTGTTAAAGTTTAACTAGAAACTAATTATAATAAGTTAAGAAAGACCACCCCCACATTCCATGAGGCTGAATCTACACATGCTGGAATTTTCCTTCCGTCTGTTGTTGTAGACGGTGATTTTCTGTTTTGTTGTTATCGGCTTATTAAACCGTAAAATGATTGGACAAAAGGGGTGCTACCTACAGTGGGATTAAATGGCAATATCAGAGAAATGTGAACATTCTTCTACTGGGTCGGCTGCAAGGTATCTATAGGTGACAATATAATAGTTAATGCTAATATTTAATTTATTTATTTCTTACTCAGAGTTTGCGTTTGTTGGTGTATGCTCACACTGGCAGGAATTGCTCTATTGACTTAAGTGCTGAAGTCCATGTTCACAATAAGTCCAAAGGATTGGTATTTTATAAAAAGTGAGGCAAATTACTCGGCAGGGGGCGACATTGGGCGTATGAGAAAAATTTCCCTTCAAGGTAAGAGAATGTTAAATCTTTGTTCGGGCATGAGGCATTACAAGAGATTTACTATGACCAACATTTCACTCACAGTACAAGCCCAATGATGTCATCCTGCTTTTCTCCAAAAACAGCACCTCTACTGTCCCCATGTTATGTGTATTGCATTACAGTTCAGCTCAATTCACTTCTATGGAACAGGGCTGCAATACCATACACAAATTGGGGACAGGTTGATGCTTTTTCTGGAAGAAGACAGCTATGGTTTTCCAGTCCTGGATACACCTTTAAGGCCCCATTCACACGTCCGTGTCAGTTTTTACTGTCAGGAAATCCTGATCAGGAGACCTCAAAAGTCATCAGGAAAGTATCAGGATTTCCTGACAGTAATCTGTTTTTACCATCAGGAAACCATCAGGAAAAACCTTCAGGATTCCTGATGAGAAAAAAAAAGTGTTCTCAATATGGCCTAGTTAGTATGCCAACATACATCACAGGTACCCACATTGCCTCTAGTGTACCTGGATGGCCACAGGCCTGCAGAAGTACAACTCCCATCATGGCCTGCCAACAGAGCATAATGAGAGTTGTACTTCTGCAACCTGGATGGCCACAGGCAGCAGAACTACAAACTCCCATCATGGCCTGCCAACAGGGGCATGATGACAGTAGTAGTTCTGCAACCTGGATGGCCACAGGCTGCAGAAGTACAACTCCCATCATGGCCTGCCAACAGAGCATAATGAGAGTTTTACTTCTGCAACCTGGATGGCCACAGGCTTCAGAAGTACAACTCCCATCATGGCCTGTTAGCAGGACATGGTGGGAGTTTTAGTATTGGGGGGGGGGAGGGGTGGAGAAGGCTGTGTATCTCACCTGTCGGCGGCGGAAGGTAGTAGACCCGGGCGGGTGCAACCTGCTGCGTCTCGGGATGGGGGGGGCACAGGTTACCGGGGGCCACAGAGGTCAAGCGGGGGCAGGGTGATGTGGCGGGGCCACCGGGCGGCGGCAGCTGATGTCCAGGTGCAGGGGCAGAGAACCTGATGTCCTGTCCGGTCCCTTGGGGTGGTGGTGGCGCGGAGTTCGGGCAGCAGGGGTGCCCGCGGGCTGTCAATCATCCAGAATCACGGGCACTTTCCTGATGTACATCAGGAAAGTGCCTGTGATTCCAGCACTCCCGTAGACTTCTAAGGGGGCGTCCGGGACAGAATTCCGGACAAAAATAGGACATGACCTATTTTTTTCTGGATATATTTTCCGGAACTGACACCCTTCCGGAAAAATCCGGAAGGGTGTCCGTGACCAATTAAAGTCTTTGGGTCCTATCAGGAAATCCGGATGTTTTTTCCGGACTTGTGAAGGGGGCCTAAGCGATTCTGCAAGGACATTACTGAATGGCCTAAAAACCTCTGCAGCTGCATGGAAATAATACAGCTAAAGGGGAGCAGAGCTGTAAAAGTCATTTTTCACAACTGGAGGTGCACTTTAAATTATTATTTTTTATTTATATATTTGTGGAAAGTGAGAAAAAAAATAAAATAAAAACTTAGCATTTTAAAACAGACTGGCTTCCAAATCTGCACATTTCTCTGTTTCTGAATTAGTTAACAAATTTTGCTGCCTCAGAAACAACATTTTAGAAACATTTTCCGTTACTCTAAAAGGGATTTTCCTGGTTGGTCTGTGTTTTTGGAATTTGTATAATACAGCCATTTTTAGCATCGAAATCATATACATCCACGAAGGCAGCCATAAAAAGATGTTGTGGTAACATAGAGTTTGTGTATTTACTTTGAAAATCGGAACCATAATAACAGAATTTTAGTATTACCAAGTGCTTATTTAGGAACATTGGGGGAGATTTACCAAACATGGTGTAAAGTGAAACTGTCTGTGTCCCCTAGCAACCAATCAGATTCCACCTTTCATTCCTCACAGACTCTTTGGAAAATGATAGGTGAAATCTGGTCGCTAGGGGCAACTGAGCCAGTTTCACTTTAGACCATGTTTTGATAAATCTTCCCTCTAATCTATCTAAAAAGTTTTGTTAAAAAAAAATGCTGACAGAAGTGGTGCTGTAGCCTTGCATGTCACGCCACAAATGTTTAGTTTGCCCCTCTTGGTTTTTAAAGGGGTTATCCAGTGAAAATTTTCTTTCAAATCAACTGGTTTCAGAAAGTTTAGTTATTTAGATTTTGTAATTTAATTCTTTTTAATTCTTTCAAGTCTTCCCATACTTATCAGCTGCTGTATGACCTGCAGGAAATGTTGTTTTCTTTTCAGCCTGACACAGTGCTCTCTGCTACCACCTCTGTCCGACAGTGGCGAATTAAATGTACCCTGGGCCCCGGACTGTCCACCCAACCTCCCCCCCTGGTCAATCTGCCCAAACCGCCCACATTATAATCCGCTACTGCACCGCCCACCACCCACGCTGTCCCCAATAAACACTGCCTGCCTCCCCTCCCTGCTGGCCCCAATAATCATAATGTTTATTATCCCTTGCTGCTACCCCCAGTAAGCATTGTCCACCCCACCTCCACTGCCCCCAATAAACATATTGCCACTTGTTCCCCCGCTGTTGCCCCCAATAAACATATTGCCTCCTGGTTTCCTGCTGTTGCCACCAATAAACATCTCGCCACCTCACCTGTCCCCTGCTGTCCCCCCCCCCCCCCCCCCCCCAGGTCACAGCTGCCAGAGGATGTCAGGAGGAGGAGGGTGCTGATCTATAGGGGAGGTCACAGCAGCACAGAGGATTGTCAGCTGGCCCCCTCTTCCCCCTTATAAATGGTTCCCCTCTTCCTCCTTATAGATGGCCCCCCCTCTTCCCCCCCCCCCCCCCTTATAGACGGTCCCCCTCTCCCCCCCCCCCCCCCCCCCCCCCTTATAGATGGTCCCCCTCTTCCCTCCTTATAGATGGTCCCCCTCTTCCCTCCTTATAACCCCCCGGAGCCACCACCCGAGCAGCCGTCCAAACCGCCCACATTATAAGCCGCCACTGCTGTCAGAAAAGGAACTGTTCAGAGCAGTAAGTTTTTATTTTTTTTATGGGATCTGCTGCTGCTCTGGACAGTTTCCTGTCTCTGGAAAGAGGTGGCAGCAGAGAGCACTGTGAAGACTGAAAAGAATATACACTTCCTGCGGGGCTACAGCAGCTGAAGTATGGGAAGACTTGAGATTTAATTTAAATTAGTAATTACAAATCTGTATATCTTTTTGAAACAAGTTGATTTGAAAGAAAAAGATTTTCACTGGATAACCCCTTTAACAACACCACATTTGCAAAAATTGGTTCACACATGATTTCTATACAGCTGCAGAGTTTGCCAGGCTGTTCAGAATGTTCTTGCAGAGTCCCAACGCTGCTTCTTCAGCCTGACTTGCATCCCTCCTTTTTATTTAAAACTCCACTGACACGTGTTTTAAGTTCCTAAGCATTTTCAAGGTCTCTGATAGCCATAATTGATTTGGAACATTATCATTCCACTAACAGGTGCTCTTTGGCTGTGTGTCCACATATGGTTAAGACTGCAATTCAGATGCCAGGACGGGTCACTGTTTACATACATTACTTATCCTGTATTGATCCTGAGTTACATCCTTTATTAAACTGCAGAACTGCACTCGCTATCAGACAGGTAGCAACCAATAACAGTTCATTTGAGAAACAAAAAGCTAGACTGTGATTGGTTGCTATCTGTCTGAAACATAAAGCTGACAGTTTTTTTGTCTCAGAGAGATTGATTAAATCTATGCCAATTGGTATATACATCACTTGTTCTGTACTGATCCAAGTTAAATTATGTATATGCTTCAGAGCTGCACTCACTAGTCTTCTTCTGGAGTCATAGGCCCAGATTTATCAAGGGTGTAAAATATAGACTGGTGTAAACCGCCCACCACAGCCAATAACAGCTCCTCTTTCATTTTACCGGAGCTGAAAGCTGAGCTGTGATTGGTTGCTGTGGGCAGTTTACACCAGTCTATATTTTACCCTTTAATAAATCTCCTCATAGTGCACATATTACAATAGGCCCCCTTCACATGTCCGTGGCCATTGTTTCCTGAATCCGCCTAAAAAAGGCCTCCTGATCAGTTTCTCCTAACAATAAAACCAAAAAGGGGAGGGGGGGAAGCTATACTCACCTGCTGCAGTGTTGTTACTGCTGCCTTCTCTCTCTGACTCCCAGCTTGCAAACGCATGAGTGGTATCATAATGCTGGCTCTGTTCAGGAGTAATTGACCGGGCTGGGATGCGCATCTGGAGCTATCCGTAATTCCATGGGCCCCGATAGGGTTCTATGGGGCATCCATGCCGGAATTCCTCGACGAATATAGAACATCTATAATTTCCGGGTCTCTTTCTGGTACACACGCATCCTTCAGGAAAAATCCTAAAAGGTAGTTATGCCAATATACGGAAGAGGAACGAAAGTCCGTCTTAATTTGCCTGTGGATTTGTCTGGGGAGAATGATATAAAACTTTCCCAAATATTAAAGATTTTTTCAGATCTTTTCTCTTTACAAATAGAAGTCTCCATTTAATCTATACGAAGCAGATAAGTTAATTTTTCCAGAAATAGTTTCTTTGGTTGTAGCGCGGGGAAATCCATACCTGCAGGATAGGCTTTCTTAGCTGCTGCTGCAATACAGTTTAGTGGCTTTCTGCAGTCTTTTGTGCACTTTATGGGATCTGGCATCCAAAAATTGCCCTTAAAGCGACTCTGTACCCACAATCCTGACCCCCCCACACCACTTGTACCTTTGGATAACTGCTTTTATCCAAGATCTGTCCTGCGGTCCGTTTGGCAGTGATGCAGTTACTGTCCTAAAACACAACTTTTAAACTTACAGCCCCGTGCCCTGCGGGGTATCTGTGCCCTAACTTTGCACAACCCCTCCGTCCCTCCTCCCCACCCTCTTTATCATTAGGAATGCCACTGGAACATTTTCCATGCTGAACATTTGCACAGGTGTCTTAACGATCCAGCCCATGTGCCGGGCTGTCACACTGACTGCCGAATTGTAGGCAATCTGCCTGGAGCATTCCTAATGATGAGAAGGGTGGGAGGGAGGGACAGAGAGGTTGTGCCAGCCTAAGGCATACACAATCTAGGCCACTCCATAGGGCACGGGCTGCTAGTTTAAAGTTTTTTTAGCACAATAACTGCATCACCTGCGAATGGACCCCAGGACAGATCTTGGATTAAAAGCAGCTATCCAAAGTTACAAGCGGTTTGGAGGGGGGTCAAATGTGGGTACAGAGTCGCTTTAAAGGGTCCTTAGGCATGAAAGTAAAGATGGATTTCTGTCAATTGGGTGAACCTTTGTGGAGCAAGACTACAGTGATAGATGTCTGCTTGAGGTTCACAGCATTAAGGCATGCATCTGTTAAATAAATGCCATTAGGTATTCCTTTGTGGGGAAATGTATGCGTATGTAGTATTTTCAGGGTTATCTCTTGGTATCTGCAGAGGACAACACCTTATATGCAATTCCAAGGTATGAAGTATAGTTTTAGTATTTAGATCTGGGTTGTTGTTGGACCATCGGGCTAGACAGAGTCAATTTTTGCATAACCCATGATCTGGAAGTAATGATTTATATAGCTAGGTGATATGTCTCTTGTATGGCTTGTTCCTCCATTGTGAAAAGTCATCTCTGTGTTTTATTTTTTGTCAGGTGGGAAAGATTATGAATCCTTTTGTATTTTATTTATTTATATAGCGCACACAGATTCCGCACGATAACCTATCTGTATGTTTTTGGGTGGGGGAAACCGAGTACCTAGAGGAAACCACGCAAGTTGTCCATCCAGGTAGAGTAGATTATGTGTGCCTTACCTCCCATGTAAACAGGGTTGATGGAGACTGTTAATAGGAACCGATCACAACAAAGATCAATATAACACTAGGGTGTTATTACACAGGCCGATGGGGGCCTGATAATACCTGTAAACGAGCAGCGATCTGCTAGATCTTCGCTCGTTTACTGGGCCTATTACACAGTCCGATAATCGTTTAACAAGGGCTTGCAAGGACATTGTTACTGATGTCCTTGCAGCCCTTGTTTAAACTACATACATTACCTATCCACGTTCCAGGGCTGCTCCTGCGGTCGGCCTCTCCCGCATCCCGCGCGCTGAAGCTTCAGAGTGGCCTGTCAGCTGACAGGCCGCTCAGCCAATCACAGCGGGACCGCCATGTCCTGTGATTGCTGAGTGGCCTGTCAGCTGACAGGCCACTCTGAAGCTGGAGCGCGCGGGACCCGGGAAGAAGTTGGACCGCAGGAGCAGCCTGGAACGTGGATACGTAATGTATATCATCAGTCGCCGGCCCGGCACCGCTATACACGTATTTATACACAATAGTTCCAATGGACATTTACATCATTATATTGGTCTCTGACCTAGCAGAGTTAAAGGTAGTCCACCAAAAATTTTTTCTTTCAAATCACTGTGCCATAAAGTGCCAGAGATTTGTAATTCACTTCTATTAAAAATCTTAAGTCTTCCAGTACTTATCAGCTGCGTGTGTCCAGCAGGAAGTGGTGTTTTCTTTCCTGTCTGACCCAGTGCTCTCTGTTGCCTCCTCTGTCCTGTCAGGAACTGTCCAAAGCAGGAACAATCCCCATAGAAAACCTCTCCTGCTCTCCAGACTGGAATATACAACTTCCTGTTAGGCATACAGCAGCTGAAAAGTACTGGAAGGCTTGAGATTTTTTAATGAAGTAAATTACAATCTCTGGCACTTCATGGTAGCAGTTGATTTGAAAGAAAAAATTTTTGGGTGGACTACCCCTTTAATTAACCACACCTTACTCTGTCCAGAATTTACCATATGATAGCCTTTCTTTACAAACAAGTACACAAAACAAGGCTATGCGTCGAAAAATTACATAGTTTTTATTAACATGATTAAAATCTCATAACATATATTATAGTGCAAAAACGATCCAGCAAAGACAGACAGAAACCACAGTATTAAGGTCATATAATCGCATGAACAAGTATGGCAAGTGTCTGTAGAAAATACATATCAGCACATGCAGTGTATCCACATGCCTCAGGCTGCTAACCAGACGGGCATAACCTGAGAAGTGTCTACCTAGAATATAAGTATCGCTTACCCATAGTGGAATCTGGCGTCTGTAACCCCGACGCACGTTTCGCGTAAGAGTGCTTTCTCAAGGGGCGTCTAATTCCTGTATCTCACGCTATTTTTGATGTGATTCCTTCGGCAGCGACGCAGGTCACAGGAGGGGCAAGGAATCACGCACCGCCTTCCTCCCGCCTACGTCACTGGACGCACGCCCGCCGGTGAACGTAAGACACGCCCCTGAGAAAGCGATCTTACGCGAAACGTAAGATCTGGTTTACAGACGCCAGACTCCACATGGTAAGCGATACTTATTTCTTGGTAGACACTCTCAGGTTATGCCAGTCCTGTGTTTAGCAGCCCTGCGGCCATGTGGATACACTGCATGTGCTGAGATTTTTTTCTACAACGCTTGCCATACTTGTTCATGCGATTATAATGACCTACTGTGGTTTCTGTCTCCTTTGCTGGATCCTTTTTGCACTATATAATGTTATGATATTTTTAATCATGTTAATAAAACTATGTATTTTTTAACGCATAGCTGTTTTGTACTTCTTCGCTATTACACATAGCGGTGCGCGGTCGGCGCCCGACATATAGCTCCAACCTATATGAAGATCAGCCGATGATCGTTGTATTTATCACACTCACGATAATCGGCCGATTCGGCCGGTTATCGTTCCGTGTAATAGTACCCTAAGGAAATTTGTGGTGTACATGACCCAGCACACTTCCTAAACCATTTCCTGAAGCCCACATCCCTGCCCATGTTTTTGCAAAGAGTCACTAATAAAGCTGCTGTACTGCCATGTCCGGCGTGAGGAAGCACCGGTCATGACTCGCTGAGCAAAGGCCTGCCTCTGTGTGATGTAATCAGATGAACTCGCTTTCAATCACGCCTAAAGGGGCATGATTACAGCACTGGAATGCGCAGTGGACCGGACTAGTTCAGGCTGACCCGACGCCCCATGCCCGATTTGGGGAATTAAAGACAAGTGCCAGGAAAACTTTTTCCCATAATTGAAGCACATTATAAAGTTATATAACTCTGTAAATAGCTTCAATCACCTATCTGCCTCCTTCCCTGTCTTTTCCCCCCCTCCACCAGGAAGTATCCTGACTCACACAGACCTGATTACTGTCGTCAACCGTCACCAAGCTCTTCTCTCAGCTCCTTCTCCTGTTCTCACCCCTTGTTCAGGTGACCGGCTTGCCTCAGCTCCCATTGGCTGAACAGCTGCAAGCCATCACTTGTCACATGTCATGCTTATCTTCCCTCCGACTAACTCCGCACATAGGGACTCCCCCCTCCCTCATACCTCTCTCCCCTCCCCCTCATACCCTCTCCTGCTGCTGTGGACTCAGTGAAGGAGTCAGTCACTAGAGAAGATAAGCTGAGCAAGCAGAGTCACCTGACAAGGAGGGGAGGGGGAGGCTGGTGTAACAGGACTAGAGCACCCTCCTGCTGATGACTCATCCTCACAAGAAGACTGCCTGGTGACGGTGACGACAGTAATCAGGTCTGTGTGAGTTAGGACACTTCCTGGTGGGGGGTGGAGGGGAAAAGACAGGAAGAGGCAGATAGGTGATTGAAGCATATTACACAGTTATAAACTTTGTAATGTGCTTCAATTACTGGGAAAAAGTTTTTCATGGCACTTGTCCTTTAACAGACAGCACAGGACTTTATTATGTACATTTTCTCTAAAAGCTTAGGCGGGATGCGGCTTCAAAAGATGTTTACGTAGTTTGCTGGTCGTGTATCAGCACACCTTTCCATATTGTTATAGCGATTTTTTGTTACTTGTATTTTCATTGATTTTGCTTAATGTCCTTCAGTGCTTCTAGTGCTTGTTGGTTAGAAACATTCCGAAAAGCCGTTCGGCTAAAGGAGTTCCTGTATGAATAGCTATGGTTTTTTTGTTTATAACCTTAGATGATTATGCAGAATGCACATGACCAGTTGTGTTCTCTGTAGAAACCAAGCATGAAATTCTGTGATATCTTTAGCTTGTAGAATTGTGAATTCAGCTCTGGAATTTTACAGACTCTTCTTGCTCCAGAAAGTCCTTCACAGGTCAGTCTGATCAAGATCTGTATTATACTCTAGTCTGCATCCTGAAATGTTAATAGCCCCTATAAAGACTTTATATAGAGCAATAAGGAGAACATGTTGCTTTATCAGTTAGATGAGCCTGGTTGTTAGAGTTTATGCACATTCTCATCTGTATCCTTCCCACTGCTCAGTGGCTGGAAGTAAAGAGGGTTAAATCGTAGGCTGGAAGTAATGAGAATACCTGGATTTATAAGGCTTTACCCGGGAAGCAGAACAGGCCCATCCTAGCTGCCGGAGCAGAACAACACTTAACGCTAGCTTCCTCCAGGCGCCTGGATTAAGGACTTACGCATAAACAATTTTAATATTTAAATCAAATACCTTGAAGTAGACTCCTTTATTCACACGGATAATTGTAGATCACACTTTGAAACTTCTGCTTCCAGTACCATATTAAAGTCCAACACCCTGAACAAGCCTTCCATGAACGCAAGGCATATATCAATATATGACACCCTACTAATGCACTACATCTATAAATGAGGATTTGCACGCTACCTTGAATGTCCTTCCATATTTATGAGAACGTCATGATTGTTGACAGTCCTGTTAATGTCATCTTTGCAGAAATAAACTGCCTAAGTATTACACAGATTAGCTTTCCTGCAAAAGTAGACTGCTATATTTTCTTACCCAGTTGCTCCATTTTTGTACTATGTATATTATTAAACAAAATGCAGTAAAATGCCAGCATCCAACATCCAGGTTATGGAATCATTTTGCCCTATTTAGAAAATAATAGGCAATCAGTTTTGCAACCCATTGTGCCATGGACAAGGTCTTACTCGCGCCTCTGCACCATCTGTATATATAGAACAGTCTTCGAAACTCTCAGCATCATCATTCATTATAAGCCGTAAGCTCTGAAATAGGTAAATCTTTGCACTGCTGCACTGACACAGCTGTGTCAGTACAGTAGTGCGCAGATCACGGCATATAATGAATGCTGGGAGTTCCAAAGTCTGTTCCGTATATACAGACCTTGTGCAACGTGTTTAAAGTAGCCTGATAGACAATTTACAGTACTACTGAATCTTGAGTCGTTATTGCAGAGATCACAGTGCTTGCAGGCACCAACAATCAGTGTACCAAGTGCTTTAAAGTGATTCTTGTAGCCACCCTAAACAGCCAGTACCGCATTTTAGAGTCCTCACGTTGCGTCCAGTTTCAGGTCGGCCTTCTTCTCCCTTTGGCGGCATTTTGAAACAAAACTATTTTATTGCTGCAGCGGCAGGGAGTCAATCTGGCATGTCCTAGATTATCCGTGCCCTGGCCTGCGGTGCTCTCTCCCTGCCTCATCCAGCTCAGGGCGTGCTGAAAGTGAAGGGGGGTGGGGAGAGAGGTGCTGCAGGCCGGGGCACGGATGCTCTAGGCCACGCCAGATTGGATCCTTGCCCCGTACATCAATAAAAGTAGGTTTTCTTCCAAAATACTGGCACCAGCAGAAAGGCCGACCCCCCAAACCATGGGGCATGGGGACCTCTACAAACCTGGTACAAGGTTCGCTTTAAAGGGTTGTCCAGCGGAAAATCTTTTTTGTTCAAATCAACTGGTGTCAAAGTTATATAAATTTGTAATTTACTTCTATTAAAAAAAATCTCATGTTTTCCCATCACATATCATCTGCTGTATATCCTGCAGGAAATGTTTCGGCCAAGATGTCAGCAGAGAGCACTGTGTCAGACTGAAAATAAAACATTTCTGTAGGACATACAGCAGTAATAAGTATGGGAAGGCTTGAGATTTCTTATAGAATGATTTTTAAGAAAAAGATTTTCACTGGACCACCCCTTTAAGAACTACAATTCCTTGCATTCTAATCATTCAGATAAGGGTGTCCACCAAAGTTGTGGGTTCCATTTGTCCCTTTTGAGTGAATACAAGTGCTGTTACGTTGCGCTAAACTATGTAACTATACTGAGTTCTAATTATTTAGTACCATTGCATAAATGGTCTATAGAGACATATGGAAGCAGCTGACACCATGACACAACTTCAGTTATTTTATTTATTCATTTTCTAACCAACATTCCATTCATTTGGTGTCCAGAGCAATCAATGCACATTAGGAAATGTATAAATTGCATTTTATTATGTACAATAAAGAGGGAGGTTTAAATTCAATGCAAAAAGGAAGGAATGATGGCACTAGGTCAAGCATGCACAAGTAAGGCAACTTTTACATACAAAAAAAAAGTTCTGGTAAGTTGAGGAGAGATTTCAAAAAGACAAGGACCCTGATTTTCTGCATATTGTAAGACAAGAGCCCCAGAATGAGACATTACCAGCTCCTATGATATAGGGAACACAGGGCGAACTGGATACCTGGTAGGAGGTTTTTCCTTTACTGTACCTTTTTACTATGCATATTTTCCAGTGGTTCTGGAACTTAATAATAAAAGGATAAACAATTTTAATATTACAAAAGGAAGGGGCATGTACTCTAAATCTCATGTAGCTCTCAATATAATTTATGGAAATGGATTTTGCATGCACTAAGACGTGTGCTATATCGTCATTTCTCTGAGATGAGGGGGTGCATTAGTATATTGCTTGATTATAGACTGACCTTCCCTCAAAACTCCAAAGAGGTTTACATCAAATGACCAAAATCATAGATAACCATCTCATCTCCTTGACCACATCTACAAGGCAAGCCACATAGGGTGCATAAAACCATCACTAGAAAAATGGTGAAAAGGTCCATTGAGGAGGGTTGTGATACTTTACAAATTCCTAGAGAACTTCACAGTGGTTTGTGTGGTGGTTGTAAGCTTTGGGCAATTCACACTGCTGTCAGCTCTGCTCCATTGTAAGCTTGGTGTGGCTGACTTCATTTAGCAAGACCCCAGTATGATGTCTGTTCAGTGCAGATCCAGCCATCCATGGCGTGACATGCTGTCTTTCCATACCCTCGCTCCATACACATCACTATGGATCATCGTCCTCTGTGTATGATACAGTTTACAGAGATAGCTAAATTTTGGCCCCCATGTTCTCAGCTCCTCATACTCTAAGTCTGAGTCAAGTCCAGATGAGGCCACCGTACTGAGGCTTCCAGCAAGTGACCCTGTGCCCTCAGTGTCATACACCTTTAGCTGTCACATGATGCACGCATATAAGGCAGCGTCCTGACAGAGATCATAGAATATTGCTCAAATCTCCACCGGAAAAGAACAGCTCAGTCTCTTGGCGCTGGCACTTGTGACGTTACCTCTGGCTGTCAAATGTATCGTAATCGCAGCTTAAGGGGCCATTTATATGCTTCTCCTCCCATCCTCCTCAGAGAGACTGTGCCGGGCTGCTCTGAAGGGACAGCTGGAGATCTGTCATGCTGAATGCATCTGCCGTAACACAGTTTATAATAAACTGATTGGCAAGTCACATAGTTTTACTCTGAATGTGAAGACTGCAACATGTCTGCAACTAAAGTTAACTCTAAAACCAGCTCAGCTCTCGAAACGTTGTTTGTGGTGCAAAAGGAAAAATAATTTGCCTATAATAAAAGCATAATAAATGTTGCCACTATTCATAGCATAGTTTCCTCAATTTAAAAGCCTTGTAAAGTTTACAAAATGAAAGGTTATTCCCACTCAACTACCTAGTTCAATTTATAAGGCTCGTCAAGTTATAGATTTTTTGCAATACGTTCATTTATTAAACCTGCCTCCTTCTCCTGATATATGCTGTTGTCCTGCCATTGATTTAGATCATGTCTAAAGCCCCTATAGCGCTCGTTTGCTCCTAGTTCCCCCCTTGCTGCCGCCACTATTCACGTGGCTGCAGCGAGCGCTGGGGGGCTGCCCGTTGATCGCTGTTCGTCCAGGCAGCCCTAAGATACAGCATCGTCTGCTGCCGATGCTCCTATTCAACGGAGCGACGGCAGCAGATCGTTGCTGTCCAGTCGCTTGTTTTTCAAATGTGAAAAACAAGCGACTCAACGATCAGCCGACATGAAACGATGTTGGCTGATGTTGCACTCTATCCACGGGACGCTGATCGCGTTCGTAGCGGCCGATATCGGCCGACAATACAACGACATTCGTTCCGTGGAATATGGGCCTTAAGTTACAGACTTACCTGTGCATAGGGAACAAGTAATTTTATCTTATCTTGGAATACCCCTTTAAAGCGACTATGTACCCACAATCTGACCCCCCCCCCCCCCAACCGCTTGTACCTTCAGATAGCTGCTTTTAATGCAAGATTTGTCCTGGGGTCGTTTTCGGCAGGTGATTCAGTTATTGTCCTACAAAACAACTTTTAAACTGCCAAACGGCCGTGGCCTAGATTGTGTATGCATTAGGCTGCACACCATCCTGTCCTCCTCCCCGTCCTCCTCATCATTAGAATCTCCAGGCAGATTGTCTCCTAATCATCAGCTGTGTGAATACTGAACATGGGCTGGATTGTTGATGGGCTGGAAGGCACCTGTGCAATTTTCACACCAGGAAATGTTCTAGGGCCATTTCCTAATGATGAAGAGGTGGGGAGGAGGATGGAGGGGTGGTGCAAATTTAGGGCACAGATACTGTAAGCCACGGCCGTTTGACACAGGACTGCCAGTTTAAAAGTAGTTTTAGGATAATAACTGCATCACCTCTGAACAGACCCCAGGACAGATCCTGGATTAAAAGCAGCTATCCAAAGGTACAAGTGGTTTGGGAGGGGTCAGATTGTGAGTACAGAGTCTCTTTAAGGCTAGGCATGCACACGCTGTATAGATTGCGCTACACTGCACCTGCCCTCCATGACCACAACCCAGCATTGCAAGAATCCATCCAAATATATCTGACCATAGTGCTACATACTGCAGCACACCAGTTTTCTGGTCTAAAGAAGCAGATTAAATTGTTACTGCCTTTTTTATTTTTGCATTCTTTTTTTTTTTTTTTTTTTTTTTGCTACATAGTCAAGTTCAAAGTATGAAACTTTAAAGTGGGCCTGTCTTCACTAAACTGGCTATAAATACACCTGGGTAGTAAGGCTTCTAATCTGATTCCTTTCTTATTTCAGCATTTCTTTCTTAGTTCCTATAGTCCTTTCCAGAGCTGAGATATAAGCAGGTGATCAATGCCCTGGGTAAAAGCCCAAGCCTAGCCCTTTCCCTTTTTTACCGCTTGCATGATTACCTCACTTTGACTGACAGTGGCTTGAAGGTGGGGAATATGAGGACATGGGCTTAACTTAAATGGGCTTTTGCTGTGCGAGAGATTACCCCCCTGGCATTTAGCCTTATTAACAACAAGGCTTTTATGTTGGTGCTGCAAAAGATATGTAATTGTAAAAAAAAGCTATGCTAGGAATCCTGATGAGAAGTCCTATCATCCAAGGCTTATTTATGCCCCTGCTGACAGTCGCTTTAAATGTAAGCGAGGCCTCCCTAACTGATAAAGTCTCCATGAGCGTATGTGCTATCTGCATATTGTGCAGCTCCAAAAATTTTTTTACTGGCAAATTCACCTATGAAAGTAGCTAGTAGATTCTCATAATGAAAAGGGAAGTCCAAATAAAACCCTCCCCAAGATATCTCACCTGTCCTCCTCCCCTCCTCCTTCCTCATTGTAATGGAAATATATTTGCGGGTGTCTTCAGGCTCCTCCTTGTATGCAGACACATGATAGACACCTCATTTAAATCGCCTCTCTTGTTGCAGAAGAACAGGATGGCGCCTGCAATCAGCACTGCAAGAGACAGGACCCTGGTAAGATAGGATGTCACAACCCTCCAGTTGTTACATTGTGGCGGCAGGCATACATTTCTGTTGTGTAGTTGTTACTGGAATACTTTCCTGTTTTGCATTAGTTTATATTCTACTCATTTTTATGAATTTTAAGATGTGATACAAATTGTATATATTCAGTAACCTGCAGCTGAAGCCAGTTTTCCAGTGCCTGGATAAAGGTCTGTAGAGCCGTACGTATGTACCCCTATGAAGACCTACACAACCTTAACCATATGGATCCAATAGAAATTAACCCGATTATTGCAGTAATATAGCAATATCCAGCATTCATGCTGGTCTATTTTTAGTTTTAGGTTAACTATTACAACCAAGCAATTTTTTTCAACGACTAACGATTAACGATAACCATTCTTAAACTACCGCTAAGGCAAACGACCCAACTCGTTCCGCCACCAATACATGGACGCTGATCGTTACTTATATCGTTCTTGCGGTCGTTTAGTCCGGGCGGTATTGGTACATTTCAGCTGCAATTCTTTCATTCCCACCGAACCATGTGCGAACAATCAAACAATAAAAAAAAGGTCCGGATCCATTCCACTATCAACGATTCTCGTTGGTCGTTTAATCGTTGCCTGCTATTATATGACACGATTATCGTTCAAATCCGAACGATTTAACGATTTTCGAACGCTATCTCTCTCCGTGTAATACCAGCCTCAGTGTATCAGACATTCTGAAAATTGGAATCTAGAAATTCAGGATTCAGCTTGTTCAGGCAGCCTATTGAAACCTATGCATGTACATAGAATGCTTGAGCAGTTTTACTAAATTAGTGACCAATCAGTACGAGTTTCAGTACGAGTTACCTATAAGTACTGTTGAACATACGCAGATGATAAGAAAGGTGCTGAGTCCCAATCCAGGATCCAGGCCATGTAGAAGGACATCACATTTACTACCACCATATCCATGAGGACAAAGGCAGGTGAACTCAGCTGGTGTTTGTGGGATACAGGTTCCATGCTTGCAAGGACTCTGCGTACATACAGTGTAGAGGCACCACTGTCCAGTTTTATTCTCCATTAACAGATACCCCGAGGGGCACCTACACAAGACAAGGGTAAAACTGAGGTTAGCAATCTTTGTCATTTTATAAAATAGAATGGTATATGTTCAGTATTGGAGATGTAACAACAATAATGGCTATGATATGTTTCAGAGAATAAATGGTTCCTCCATCTTAAACACATGGCTCTTGAGGCTGTAATCTGCAGCTCGTGGGATACCGTGACAGAAGTGACAGGCATCCAGGCATCCAGGGCAAATATTATCACATGGGGCACTATAACTATGGTGGCACAGGTGGAATTATTACTGTATGTTTATAAAGGAGGCATTACTGTATTGGGGACATTAGAACTGTATGGTGGAACGGGACAATATTGCTGTATGATGGCATATTCAACTAATTGATTACAGTAATGTGTATAGTATCTGATTTAAAAGGAATGTATCCTGTCAACTTCTAATTCTTGTGTGGCCCATTCAGTTTGAGACCCTGATCTTAACAGTGTTTGAATGGAATGGTAATAGGCAACTTTTCAGAATGGATATGTCTATTATCTTTATGGAATAGGTGGGAATAAAAAATGGTAATGATCAATGCTCATTACCTCATAACGGCCCAGGACATCTGCAATATTACCTGCATTCATGAATCATCCACAAGTCTGTACAGATAAATCCCCGATCACAAGGCTGACTTTTGCAAACATCAGAACACATCCTTTATTTACACCATGTTTCTTATAATAGATACTGGAGTACTGGACTGGTTTTCCATGGGTAGTCTGTAGTTATTCAATCTAGCATTCTTTATGCAACCTGCAACCATTGAAAGGAAATACATCAATAATTATTTCATGTCAAACCAACATGGCTTTCAGTGTTCGTAAAGTGGCTAATATGGGGGGGGGGAGGGAACCGTTACACTTTATTAAATGCAGATCACCAAAAGTGCCCGTAGAACTTTATATTTAGTAACATTGGATGAATAGATCCATGTGTAGTTTACCTTGAAAGCTGAGGTCTTGAAGGTTGCCATTCCAAGAACAATGCTGCTGGGATCCACCTTAATCTCTTTGTATGTCCCATGTGCTGCTGTGATCTCTTTGTGCTCCCCGCCACTGTTTACACGGAGAGAGAATTCATTCTGCAACCTTTCCAAAGTGACTTCCTGCCACTCCCCAGAATCAACTCTATGATTGGGAAGATGAACTGCAAAATCGCCATCACCGATATTATAGGACACAGCGAGCATTCCATGTGTTACCTGAAGGAAGGGTAAGAGGGAATTAGGAGAACCTGAATGTGAGACCTTCTAATCTAAAAGGAGTAGGATTAGAAAAAAAAAAGCTACAGCTACTTTATTTTGCAAAAATAGCACCACATCTGACCCCCAGGTTGTGTGCAGTATTACAATTTAGCTCTATTCTTTTCCATAAAACAGAGCTGCAAAACCACACCCAAACTGAGGTTTTGGGCGGCCGCAGAAAACACTGTCAGTTCACACAATGGAGCAAGCGGCTCCGGTTGCATGCTCCATTGTGTGCTGTGGGGAGTTCTGATGCGGGCGCGCACGGATGCGCCCGCATCAGAACTCAGCGGCACTAAAGATCATCCGCCCGGTACTGCAGTACCGGCCGGGATGATCTTTTCTGAGACCGGCCGTTTCGTGACCCGGCCGGTCTCATACTACATGTGACCATAGCCTATAAGTGCAGGCAACATCTGGGATACCACACTGCATCAACAAAGATCTTTTGATGTTACTCTTATTATACAGTGTAATAAATCTTTAGCCAAATAATGTTTTGTAGCTTAAAGAATTTTTTCCATTTTCTGAAAACAAGCAAAGATCCTTTATATGATGAGGAACTGCAATAGGAGACCTTTTAAGCAAATCTGACATTTTCTTAGACTGGACCAAAGCTCTACCTGTTGGTTCCATTGTTTGGTCCAGTTACTCCAGTTTCCGGAAAATCAGAACCATTACTCTGACCTCTTACCTGCAGGATGATGTACTCTGTTTGGTCTTGCGAGGACACGCTCAGGATAACACTGTTGGACTGACGAGTTCTTAGCATGGTCTGGAAATGGGTCCCTTTGTGTATGAAACACATGGGAAATTTATACTGAATGAAGCTTCCAGACTGGAAAAAGTATTCTGCAACATCTAGGGGAAAATGACAATGGAAAATTTAAGAATCAAACATTCATAAGATGTCTTTCACCAGCAAAACATATAGAACGTTTTGCATTCTACCTTTTTCACATTCTTTTCTACTGAAGCTGGATAGGCAGTCACAGATAGAGGCAGGGAATTCTCCACTGCATGGTGATTTAGTCTCACAGGGGGCAGTGGCGGAGCTGATGGCATCACAAGCTGCACAGCCAGGAGAGCTATTGGCCGCTTCTATAGAGCTCCAAGATCATATAGCTTGATTAGGAGAAATACAAAATTAAAAACAAGCTAATGTATAAAAAACAGTTATTACAATTTTCCATAGGACTGGAAGTAAACAATTTATATTATCTGTTCACTACTACAAAGCTTTCCTCTGTCTGTAAATGAGATGTCACCATCTGGCTGACCATGATCAAGGTTTGGTGTTGCAGTATGGTGGCATATTTCATATTTAGGCCACGTTCAGATGCTGTAAGACAGCGGCCGTTCTGTGACACCGGCCGAGTCACAGAGCGGCCGCTGTCTGTAAAGTTCACCCTAGCTGGTACTGAAGTATCGGCTGGATGAACATCACTTATTTTGATTCGAATGCGGCCACATTTGGTTGTGCCCACGTTCCAATTAACCATAGCAGACAATGTAAAGTACGTCCAGAGCTGCACTTTACTTTGCACTGCAAAGTGAACTTAGTAAATTTCAATTAATAGCGGTCGCACAAAAATTAACATGTCAGTTTTCTGTGTGGCCGCATGGAATGGTGGAAGTGTATACACTCCGGCCAGGATTCCATAGGAAACAATGTGAATTGGCCCTTTCAATAAATGTGTCCGATGTTGCAATGTGCAACGGCCATTCTTTATTGAAAATATACAGCGTGTCAACGAGGCTTTAAAGGGTAATTGTCATTTCATGTATGTATTTAGGATGCTGTGTCCTGTATATAGGGACTATATGTGCCTTCACATTGCTTCCCTGTGATGGAGACAGTATTTTCTTGATCATCAATAGGGGGAGGTGGGAAAAAAAAAGGAAAAAATGCAGAGTTTTTTTATATTCACATGTACTATGACTTCTGCAAACAGTTACGATTTAATTATACATGCTTTTATTTCTGATACAGCTGTGGCCACACTTGTTATCATTTTCATCATCATGCCATAACCCATATATTGTACACATAATAATGCATTGCCACTGACCTCCTTATTAACTATTAGATTACGGAGACATCCTTTGAAATGAGTGTGTACGGCGTCCAGAGAAAACAATGCTTTAATCCCCCCTAGCTGGAGGACATGATGTGGATTCCAGACCCTTTAAAGACAGACATAGAGAAATGTTGCATAATTAATGTCTAAGTGTAAGATTTCTTCACTGAATTTGCAATTTTGATAATGATATTGTAGGTGTTTTAGAAGGTGTAACTTAATTTCCCAAAGCTAAGTCTGTCACCTACCATGTCCCATTTATTATACTGTTGTATTTTCATGTGGCAGCCCCCCAGTCACCAGGGTTCATGTGCAACTGCTACCTCTTCATCCTAATAGCAATGCCCCTGCTGCCATAGCTGTGTTTGCTAATGCACCATGAGGGATGTACAGTACTAGCGAAGAGGAGCACTTTACCAGGTTCGGCATCTGGCTTGTCAGCCGGCTGCCTTTGGACTGTGTGCCGCTCCTCTCTGGGTGCCTGAAAAATTATCTGGGAGAAGTTTCCCAGGACTGGGTTCAGCCTTTCCAGGCACCAGAGCAGGGCGGCACAGAGTTCAAAGACAGCTGACTGCCGAGCTAACAAAGTGATGCGCTTCATTAATACTGTAAATTCGCTTATCCCTAGTTTGTTATAAAAAAGCAGCGAGCTGTACTCTGCTTTTCCCTTTGCCCTTAGGGAAAAGGGATGCAACTTTTATGATCCATCTCCTGCCACAGCTAACATTCCCATCTAATTGATTACCAGTGTTTTTTTCTCTCTGCCTATTTTGTAGGCCGATTATTCAGTAGATATAGTATTACTGGGGATGAGCGAAGCAGGCAAAAAATCGTGGTTCGGGAATTTTGTGTCCGAATTGTAAAAATCTGCAAATCGAATACAAACGAATATCATTAAAACAGCTAAACTATAGAAGTATATCAGTTTCCCCAGGACAGCAGTGGACATACTATGAGTATAACACACTATGGGGGAGATTTATCAAACATGGTGTAAAGTAGAATTGGCTCAGTTGCCCCTAGCAACCAATCAGATTCCACCTTTTATTTTCCAAAGAATCTGTGAGGAATGAAACATGGAATCTGATTGGCTGCTAGGGCAACGAGCCAGTTCTACTTTACATCAGTTTGATAAAGGTCTAAACTCTCCCTATGAGTTTTGAGCACCCAGTAAGTTATTGAGGTGGACGTTGTCTTCACTGATTCAAGCGAATTAGTATAACACACTTTGAGTTTACAGCACCCAGTGAGTTAATAATATGGACTTTGTCTTCACTGCTCCCAGTGACTTGTATAATGCACAGCAAGCACCCAGTTACTTGGAAACTGGACTGGCTTGACAGCTCCACAGAAAACCACCCACAATCCACCCTCCTCGCCTCTCTGTCCCTATATCTCGCTATTGCTTTCCCTGCTCTGCTCTAGCTGCCTGCTGCAACCTTCTTTCCACCGCCCACCTCCAGGAAGCGAATCACTCTATATGGGGGGGGGGGGGGATGTTTGCTGACACCACAGTGGGG
>NW_027208653.1:0-50738 GCF_027789765.1 Dendropsophus ebraccatus
CCTCTGGGTGGGTCTCACTTCTGGGTCACCTTCGTTTCGGTCTCACTTCTTGGTCCACCTCTGGTCGGTCTCACTTCTGGGTCACCTCTGGGTGGCCTCCCTTTGGTTCACCTCGTTGTTAGGTCTCACTTCTGTCATGTTCCTCCTCCTCCTTCCTCTCTCTCTCACTTGTCTGCCTGCTCCCCTGCTCGCTTGGCACGCACAGACTTATCAAAGGGAGGTAAATTATAGACTGGTGTAAGCTCTCCACAGTAACCATTCAATGCTTTAATTTACCAGAGCTGAGCTGTGATTGGCTGGTTGGCAGTTTAAACAACCTCTGTATATGGGAGAACTCTCCCCTCCTCTCCAGTCTCCCATACACATGGGCGGCCCCCAAGAAGTGGCCGTGAGGGGCTTTACCTACTTTGCAGTCCGTGTGATAAGCTTTCTGCTAAGCCTACACAGCTCCACATCTCTGTACAATTGGGTATTTCTGAGTCCAAACCGGTAGACTTCATCACTAGTAGAATCTGCACTTATTTCATAGTGACGTATAATAATATACAACCGTCCCACGGGCCGCTCTGTAGCCCATATAGGTGATTACAGGGCTGTTTAATCAATACTTACTCACCTTTCTCTTTTCATCTGTTCCAGACCATGAAGATTCTTCCAGCCATTATTTATCTCTGCAGGATATGTCAGACATCTTTTTTTCTTTCTTTTCCAGCATCTTCCCCCTCCGTTTACAAGCCCCCATCCATAGTGCCGCACATGGTATCTATCCCCACACAGTAATAGTGCCTCATGGTGACCTCACTCAGTAATGAAGCCTCTTTCTTCTTACTCACCTCCCTATAACAAAATGACTAGAAAATACAGAAAGGTTTTGTTTTCTTCTGTGTCCCGCAGATCAGCTATGGAGCCACCGACCCTCACTCTCTGATAGACGTCTCTATCCGCATGTTTTCCGCACCTCCAGAATCATCTACTCCACAGTATGGTAAATAACCAAACTCCTGAAGCACTTTGCTGGACCTGGGTTGGGATTATAGTATCGGATGATGATGCCGGAGAGAATGAACTGCAGATACTGAGAAAGTACATGAGAGAGGACGGGATCTGTGTCGCCTTCACCATGACTTACAAGCAAAAAAAAAATTGAATAGTCACCAGGTTAAAGAGATTTTTCAACGATACAAGCGTCAGGGCCATATAATGTGTGGATCCTACCATCCCGAAGTATATTATATTATGCAAATACATTTTTAACTGTATTTTACAAGAAAACTTTCATCTTTTCACCAACATGGCTTTCACTCCATCCTAGCAGAATTTTTTATTCCACAACTGAATTGCAGTCTGACCGTGGACTTCTCATCACAACCTTTTCCAGGAATGTAAGATTGTAGAAAACTACAGGAAATTAATCCGTGCATACAACAAGAGGACTTCTATGAATACCTAAGATTATTAGCTCAAAATAAGGATAAAGATTCCTTTGTTATCCTCGAACCCACTAGACTCAGATCAGCATCCACTAAGCCCAGTCTGCGACTTACCTCTCATCGGGCGTCTCTCAGACTGTATCAGGCTGTAGAAATCCTGGGAAAAGGCTCTACATGAATGTTCTTATATATAAAGACAAATATCGGAAAACCTCAATCCCTGGACTTCTACGACACAGCCGGAAGTTACAGAGCTACATACTGAGGATGAAGTCTACACAGGATCCAATGACACCTTCATATTACTTTACTGACCAAGGAGAAGCTGTACATCCATATAGGATAATGAACTGGCTGCTCATAGATAAGATCACACATATAGAGAAACGTATGGTGGAAGTGGGAAATTATACACCATGGGCGGTCAGTGGTCAGGAGCTTCACATGAATACCGCGGCTATAACATGGAAAGACACAGAGGAGGAAAGAAACCTTATATATATAATGATATTATTCGTGTAAAGATCACATGTACATAACCTAATAGTGTACAATACACGGACACCCTGGAATGATAGGATAAGGCTGGTAATGTAGCAATGTGCAGGATGTGACGGCAGCAGCACAGTACAGTATGGTGGGAGAGGAGATGGGCGGCTGGGGAGGTCTAGTAGTAACAGTATGAGGGGCAGTAGTCACTACAACATGACCGATATGGGTGGAGAGATGGCTCTGTGGACGGCTGATTAAATATAAAAAAAAAATCCCAAAATATGGGTTATGATTTCTTCTCACACACTGCAGACGTGATGAGAGGTTAGTTTGGAGCTTAGACGGGGATAAGAATTTCCTACGCTGCTTTTGGGGAATTGTTTATTCACTTATTTATTTATCCATAAATGTGCCTATATATAATATAGATTATAGATATATAGATAGCAAGTAGAAAGTCCACGTCACTCACAGGGTTAACGGTGAAAATAGAGCGGTGATTTATTGCATCAGCACTCCAAAAACAGACACGACGTTTCGGTAACCTCACGTTACCATCCTCAAGTGTACACAGTGAAATACATCTATGGTATAAATACACACCCATTGCTCAGTGATAGGGTAACATTATTACCAAATAATACACACATGTGTTAACTAGTAGCAAGTTAGTGCAAAAGTTAGGTTGTGCAGGTAAAGAGGACACTGCCCACTCTGGGCGTGTGTGTCCAAAACATGTGATCAGATCATGTGATCGCAATAACTTCTGCCCACCTCTCAGTGTCCGTGTATTAAAAAGAGTCAAAGACTCTGTTAAGGACTAGATCACCTGAAGAGTAACGTATGGCATAAAGATAATACAAAGAAAAAGTCTTTAAACATAGTAGCAGCTTGCTGGAAACCGGGTGTAGATCCATCACTCAGCTCGAGAGGTTTAAAAGCTGGCACATGCGCCAGAAAGGAGAAGAGGAAGAAGCCTGCTTTCTGCTTCGTCAAGGTGACGTGCCCTTCCATATACACGGAGAATCACTGTTGGATAGCTTACCGTTTCAATGCCGTGAACATGACCCCGGGAATCCATATGTCCTGTGAGGAACCCCTCAGGTCCCGTGCCTTTTGGACTACAGCTCCCAAGAATCTCGGATAGCAACCCAGGAAAGGATACATACCCGAAGTCCAAGGAAGACAATTCGTCCTGCAGGCAGGGTCAGTGTCCAGGACCTCTCCAGGTCCCTTAATCCAAAGCGCAACACTACCGCAACATGTGAAACGCTCCTAATGGTCTAATAGCTCCGCAGTAGACGTCAGGTGCTAGGGGTAAATAGCGTGAAGAGGAAGCATAGCCAGCTGATCGAGTCCGAGTGAAGATCCTCCCGGCAGCAAGCGGATGAATCTAGGAAAATAAGGATAACGGTAAGTATAATAAAAAAATTATAAACATAATGAGAAAATATAAAAAAATGTATTTCACATATGCCCATTCAGGATCAGGTCAGTCAAACTAGTTAGCATGAAGGGAAGCTATCTGAGCATATCATTGCTGACTTTGAATTCTATATTCAGTCCTGTATGGGACAGGGAATCCAACCTATGGATCCCACCCAATTCTCTCTTTTAAAGTAACATAAGTCTGTTACCCCCCATATTTTAAAAGGGTGGAATATGGTCTATGATCATAATTTTTACTCATTCTCTGTGTGATGTTTTTCAGCACAGTGTTTTGACGGACAGGCAGATCTAATTTTTGTTTCCTTACTGAGTATCTATGTTTGTCCAAAGCGAGTTCGCAAGTCATGTGTCCGTTTCGCCTACATAAATAATATTACACGGACACCACAAAACATAAATGATCAATCTTGTGGTGCAGGTAACATAATGTCGTATTTTGTACGTCATAAGACTGTTAGGATGTGTAAAGTATTGCCTTTGACAAGTTGTCTGCACGTTGTGCACCCACCACACAAGGAAGCACCTGTTTTTTGTGTGCCCATCGTTGTTGTCGCATTGTTTTCTCAAACTAATATCCGTCCTCACTAATCTGTCTTCAGGTTTTGGCTTCTCCTGTATGACAGTAAATGGTGTGGTAAGTTCTTCTGGATGTTCCTGTATGTATTCACTAAGTATCCTCAATGTTTTTTAACAATCCTACCTATATACGTAAACAGTCAGTGTATATGTTGATACAAAAGGAATTTTCTGTTGTGTTTTTATGTCTCGATGTTGCTTGTTTTTTAAGTAATTCTTCCCTAGGATGTACTGTAGTTTTTTGTCTACATACCTGTAGTAGACGATCAGGGTATCCCCTCTCACGGAAATCCCCTGTCATCTTGGTTAAGGCCTCATCCAGATTGTATGGATTGTCAATGATGCGTCTAGCTCTTAACATTTGACTGTACGGTAAGAGACGTATCATCTGTTTAGGATGACAACTCGAGTAGTGTAATGTAGTGTTAGAGTCCTGTCGTTTTCTGTATATATTTGTAGATAGCTTGTTGTGTGTTATTGTAACATCTACATCTAAATATTGTATGTTAGTTTTGGAAAAGTTGGCTGTGAATTTAATGGTCCTATCAAGACCATTGAGCATCTCTACAAATTGTGACAACGAGTCCTCATCCCCCCTCCAGATGAGGAACACGTCGTCTATGTAGCGCCACCAGACCAGAGCATTCTGGAACTGGGGCGCCACATAGACAAGATGCTCCTCAAGGTGTGCCATAACTATATTCGCATAAGTGGGCGCGACGTGTCTAAAGGCTTGAATTTTTGCCCTAGTTCCAAACCGGACTGGTTCGAATTAGACTTGGACTTAACAAGGTTGATACGTAGAGTCAATTTATCTGTGTGGTTTAGTAATGTACCTAGAACTGTGTCATCTAATGTATGCAACTTACCCAAGGCTTTCAACCTGGACCGGTTAGGTCTAAAGCTGGAAAGTAATTTCTCTCCCCCGACTCTACCTGCACCTGTCGAGACTTTTCAAAATTTGATTAAGAATGATGTTAAAAGATTGCGTGATGACATGTTTTTTGAACAAATTTTTCATCCTAACCTTACCTCGGAGGAGGTGGAGTGTCTACAGTCGCTGATCCATGACCGCGATCTGGTTATCAAACCCGCCGACAAAGGAGGGGCGATCGTGGTCATGGATCGGAGAATGTATCTTGAGGAGGCGGCCAGACAACTCGATGATGTTGAGGTATACCGAGTTTTGCCCAATGATCCTAAATTTTCTATACAAAAAAAGATAGATGGTATCATTCAGGAGGGACTAAACCAAAATGTTATTGATGAGAAGATCGCAGAATTTCTGACTGTGTTACACCCTAAAATGCCACTCTTATATTTTCTGCCTAAGATACATAAGAGCATTACCAACCCGCCTGGCAGGCCTATTGTGTCAGGCAGGGGCTCCATCACTAACATGATTTCGATCTTTTTAGATAAAGTACTTAGACCCCTGGCGACCAATACTAATTCTTTCATACAAGACACTACGGATTTTCTTAACAGGATCTCTAACATGAGCATACCTAATGGTGTACTACTAGTAACATTAGACATCACTAGTCTTTACACATCGATAGATCAGGACATGGGATTGTCTGCAGTAGCCGCCTCTTTACACAAATTGAACCTGACTAATGTTGAATGTGATTTCATCATGCAGCTGTTAACTTTGGTTTTGTCGCACAATTACTTTACATTTAATGATGTAATTTATCTACAACAAAGGGGCGTGGCCATGGGTGCGAACGTCGCGCCCACTTATGCGAATATAGTTATGGCACACCTTGAGGAGCATCTTGTCTATGTGGCGCCCCAGTTCCAGAATGCTCTGGTCTGGTGGCGCTACATAGACGACGTGTTCCTCATCTGGAGGGGGGATGAGGACTCGTTGTCACAATTTGTAGAGATGCTCAATGGTCTTGATAGGACCATTAAATTCACAGCCAACTTTTCCAAAACTAACATACAATATTTAGATGTAGATGTTACAATAACACACAACAAGCTATCTACAAATATATACAGAAAACCGACAGACTCTAACACTACATTACACTACTCGAGTTGTCATCCTAAACAGATGATACGCTCTTTACCGTACAGTCAAATGTTAAGAGCTAGACGCATCATTGACAATCCATACAATCTGGATGAGGCCTTAACCAAGATGACAGGGGATTTCCGTGAGAGGGGATACCCTGATCGTCTACTACAGGTATGTAGACAAAAAACTACAGTACATCCTAGGGAAGAATTACTTAAAAAACAAGCAACATCGAGACATAAAACACAACAGAAAATTCCTTTTGTATCAACATACACTGACTGTTCACCGTATATAGGTAGGATTGTTAAAAAACATTGGAGGATACTTAGTGATACATACAGGAACATCCCAGAACTTACCACACCACCTTTACTGTCATACAGGAGAAGCCAAAACCTGAAAGACAGATTAGTGAGGACGGATATTAGTTTGAGAAAAACAATGCGACAAACAACGATAGGCACACAAAAAACAGGCTGCTTTCCTTGTGTGGGGTGCACAACGTGCAGACAACTTGTCAAAGGGCAATACTTTACACATCCTAACAGTCTTATGACGTACAAAATACGACATTATGTTACCTGCACCACAAGATGGATCATTTATGTTTTGTGGTGTCCGTGTAATATTATTTATGTAGGCGAAACGACACATGACTTGAGAACTCGCTTTGGACAACATAGATACTCAGTAAGGAAACAAAAATTAGATCTGCCTGTGTCAAAACACTGTGCTGAAAAACATCACACAGAGAATGAGTTAAAAATTATGATCATAGACCATATTCCACCTTTAAAATATGGGGGTAACAGACTTATGTTACTTAAAAAGAGAGAATTGGAGTGGATCCATAGGTTGGATTCCCTGTCCCCTACAGGACTGAATATAGAATTCAAAGTCAGCAATGATATGCTCAGATAGCTTCCCTTCCATGCTAACTAGTTTGACTGACCTGATCCTGAATGGGCATATGTGAAATACATTTTTTTATATTTTCTCATTATGTTTATAATTTTTTTATTATACTTACCGTTATCTTATTTTTCCTAGATTCATCCGCTTGCTGCCGGGAGGATCTTCACTCGGACTCGATCAGCTGGCTATGCTTCCTCTTCACGCTATTTACCCCTAGCACTTGACGTCTCCTGCGGAGCTATTAGTACCATTAGGAGCGGTTCACATGTTGCGGTAGTGTTGCGCTTTGGATTAAGGGACCTGGAGAGGTCCTGGAACACTGACCCTGCCTGCAGGACGAATTGTCTCCTTGGACTTCGGGTATGTATCCTTTCCTGGGTTGCTATCCGAGATTCTTGGGAGCTGTAGTCCAAAAGGCACGGGACCTGAGGGGTTCCTTCACAGGACATATGGATTCCCGGGGTCATGTTCACGGCATTGAAACGGTTAAGCTATCCAACAGTGATTCTCCGTGTATATGGGAAGGCTCACGTCACCTTGACGACGCAGAACGCAGGCTTCTTCCTCTTCTCCTTTCTGCGCATGTGCCAGCTTTTAAACCTCTCGAGCTGAGTGATGGATCTACACCCGGTTTCCAGCAAGCTGCTACTATGTTTAAAGACTTTTTCTTTGTATTATCTTTATGCCATACGTTACCTCATTCAGGTGATCTAGTCCTTAACAGAGTCTTTGACTCTTTTTAATACACGGACACTGAGAGGTGGGCAGAAGTTATTGCGATCACATGATCTGATCACATGTTTTTGGACACACACGCCCAGAGTGGGCAGTGTCCTCTTTACCTGCACAACCTAACTTTTGCACTAACTTGCTACTAGTTAACACATGTGTGTATTATTTGTAATTAATGTTACCCTATCACTGAGCAATGGGTGTGTATTTATACCATAGATGTATTTCACTGTGTACACTTGAGGATGGTAACGTGAGGTTACCGAAACGTCGTGTCTGTTTTTTGGAGTGCTGTATGCAATAAATCACCGCTATTTTCACCGTTAACCCTGTGAGTGCCGTGGACTTTCTACTTGCTATTTAATTAAGGATCTACGGTCAAGATCCAGGACCGCGGGCACCCGAAAGCCTTTACCTTTTTGCAGTGCTGCTTATATTTTCTGCTGTATAGATATATAGATATCTATATATATACAGTGGTACCTTGGCTTAAGAGTAACTTGGTTTAAGGTTTAAGAGCGTTTTGATATAAGAGCTCACAGTTTTTCAAAATTATGACTTGGTTTAAGAGCATTGCTTTGGTTTAAGAGCTCGCTGTACTGGGTGGGAGCGCGCATGGAGGAGGGGCATGGTCTGCATAGCGGGGTCTACAGCCCTGTACTCTGACCCAGGAAGTCTCCCTCACCTTCCAAATCATAGCAGATCCACTTCAGGCTGGGGCTTACATCAGGGGACAGGACTGTGGGGGTAATCTCTCCATAGCTGTAACCCCTCTTTCCCCGGACAGAGAGAGCTGCATGTATGTGCCCACACCTGCCCTGCTCATTCCTTCCTGCTCCCTGCAGTCTCTGTCAGCCCTTGTGTTTCCCATCCTCTCCATTACTGTACAGTAACCTATAATATCACAGATTCTGCTGTTTCTTAATGTTTGTTTCATTAATTTTACATGTTATTCAGAATAATAAATCATTATTTTGGGGTGTGGAACCAATTGTCTGCATTTCTGTGATTTCTATGGGAAAATTTGCTTTGGTTTAGAGTGGATTTGGATTACAAGCATGGTCACGGAACGAATTATGCTTGTAATCCCAAGGCACCACTGTATATATATATTCTACAAGTCCATGTGCCCTTATACATATATATATATATATTATATTATATATATATATATATATATATATTATATATATATATATATATATACTACAAGTCCATGTGCATCTATATATATATAGACTTAGGAAGACAGGTAGCCACCGGCACGGCTCTATATCGGCTCACGATATGGGATCCCATGGGTGAATGGGGATTTAGATGCTGATCACTGGTTGGTGCTCACTACGAAGTCAGATACACATCAGCTTTTAAAGTTCATAGAGAAAAGAGATGAGGGCACTCACCGCTTATTGTGATCTTCTTTTTTATTTCATCTGTATCATACTGGATACATCGGCGTGGACGCCAGACACCCACCGGATCGGGTATACAGCTGTTTTCACGTGCATGCGCGCTTCTATAGACACCGCCTCTCACCCGAGTCCGGAATAAAAAGCTTCACTCCGTGACGTGTGCGAGTGGGTGTTTACAAACTACAATTTAAAAACAAAATATTAAAATCCACATATCAGACTGTGACCTATAGACCAGAAACATACAACCTCCACTCCAACCACTGGGTAAAATCGGGCGCTGGTCCAAGATAGGAAAAAATTCCAAAATGGAGATAAAAAAGTATGTATATTTATTAAAACACAACGCGTTTCGAAGTCGTTGCTGACTTCTTTCTCAAGTGTATAACAAAAGAATTGTTTTTCAAGGATCTATAAAAAGGGTGGTTTGCACATGCCCAGTAGCAGCCAAAGATACAGGTGATGTCTGATACATACATAATACCTCCCAACAGGGAGTGGATCAAGTTACAAGTAAACCTGCTGTGTGATGATCCAATATTAAAATCTGTGATTCCCAAGAGACCCAATATTATTTTCGTAGAACAAAAACCATGCGGGGTCATATTTCCGCTAGTAGACTTAGAAGTGTTCAGAACAGGGTTCCTGAACAAATACACAATGTACCAAAAGAGGTAGGATCCACAAGATGCGGGCATAATCGATGCCTATGTTGTGAATGGATGCCCCCGATTTTAGTTACCATCATTTAAATCTAATATCACAGGGGAAGTATATTTTATTCGTAGTAAACTCAATTGTGCAACACAGTTCGTCATATACCTATTGGAATGTAGTTGTGGACTGCAGTATGTTGGCCGCACTGTTCAGACAGTGCGGGTCACGGATGAATAAACATAGGTCTAATATAAAAAAAGCTTTCCTTCTTCATAGTATATCTAAAACATTTTCAAGTCACCATCAGAATAATCCACTGATCTAACCCTTATTATACTAGAACAAATCCAGAAAATCACCCGAACCGATATAGACAACTGATAAATCGGGAATCCTTTTGGATTTTTAAATTAGCTACTCTTACACCGCAGGGATTAAACGAAACCATTGAGAATACAAGATAGGCTTTATTATTATATATTTATTATATATTTTATACATATATTTTATTTTATCCTCTGATGTTTGTGTTTATCCCTTTTTTTTGGTTTGCTTGCCTCTGATTTCTTCTTTGTAGAAGTGTTTTATGTATTAAGTGAAAGCAGGTTTACTTGTAACTTGATCCACTCCCTGTTGGGAGGTATTATGTATGTATCAGACATCACCTGTATCTTTGGCTGCTACTGGGCATGTGCAAACCACCCTTTTTATAGATCTTGAAAAACATTCTTTTGTTATACACTTGAGAAAGAATTCAGCACGACTTCGAAACGCGTTGTGTTTTAATAAATATACATACTTTTTTATCTCCATTTTGGAATTTTTTCCTATCTTGGACCAGTGGTTGGAGTGGAGGTTTATGTTTCTGGTAATACCTGTTTGGTTTCTGGGAGTGGCTGCGGTCCACACACATGTGAGCATTGAGAGTTGTGCCTTGCATTTGCACAACCACACCAGGTGAGAGTCCTCCTATTACTCCCCTGCACTCACCCAAGTCTTGCAGACCCCACACATTGGAGCGCTGTTCACATTTATCTTTTCTGTGACCTATAGAAACATATTTAACTCCAATCTATCATTAAGACCTAGGCTTCCTTCTGCACCTGTTGCTAGAATGAGACGGGCTTCTTTCTGCAGTAAAACTTTGTTTCTATCTGTAGCTATTTTATTATATACGCGTTCTAGTCCAACAAACTTGAGGCACTCTGTATTTCCTTCATGTTTGTCTCGTACATGCTCAATGAGCCGAGTCACCCCCTTATTAGTTCTACATGAATAAATGTGTTCGTAAAAATGGCGGTTCAACTTTCTTATTGTCTTACCAATGTAGTGTACACCACAGCTGCAAACTATGGCGTACACTACTCCTTTTGTGCCGCAACATATAAAATCCTTTATAGTGCAGGCTACACCTCCCAACGTAATGTTTTGGTGTCTAAACATTGTTCACACCCATGCGCAGTTGCCGCACCTAAACATATCCTTAGGAGCTGCTGAGCGGATCCAATCCGTTTTTTTCTTCTCTTGAAAGCGGCTGCGCACCAGGACATCTTTAAGATTCCTGCACCTTTTAAAGGTTATTAGAGGTTTTTCTAAGTAGACCTTTGAGAGTAGCGGATCATTTTGTATTAAGTACCAGTTGTTGTGAATGGTGTTACGTATAAGGTTTGCTAATGGACTGTATTTAAAAGTAAAAGCAAACTTTGTCTTTTGTGTTTTTTGTTTTTTCCTCAGGGCTTTTTACTTTGCTGCCCTAAGCTCATCTTCTGGGTAGCCCCTCAACACTAAACGATAGGTAAGTTCTTCTGCTTTTTGTAAGAATGCTTCATCAGTACTATGTATACAACTCAGTCTAAGGTATTGGCCATAGGGGACTGCGGCTTTTACGTGTCTATGCTGGGTTCACACTACGTATATTTCAGTCAGTATTGTGGTCCTCATATTGCAACCAAAACCAGGAGTGGATTAAAAACACAGAAAGCATCTGATCACACAATGGTGAAATTGAGTGGATGGACGCCATTTAATGGCAAATATTTGCTGTTATTTTAAAACAATGGCTGTTATATTGAAATAATGGCCGTTATTTACTGTTATATGGCGGTCATCCACTCAATTTCACCATTGTGTGAACAGATCCTTTCTGTGTTTTTAATCCACTCCTGCTTTTGGTTGCAATATGAGGACCACAATACGGACTGAAATATACGTAGTGTGAACCCAGCATAGACACGTAAAAGCCGCAGTCCCCTATGGCCAATACCTTAGACTGAGTTGTATACATAGTACTGATGAAGCATTCTTACAAAAAGCAGAAGAACTTACCTATCGTTTAGTGTTGAGGGGCTACCCAGAAGATGAGCTTAGGGCAGCAAAGTAAAAAGCCCTGAGGAAAAAACAAAAAACACAAAAGAAAAAGTTTGCTTTTACTTTTAAATACAGTCCCATTAGCAAACCTTATACATAACACCATTCACAACAACTGGTACTTAATACAAAATGATCCGCTACTCTCAAAGGTCTACTTAGAAAAACCTCTAATAACCTTTAAAAGGTGCAGGAATCTTAAAGGACAACTCCGGCGAAAATTTTTTTGGCTTATTTAACACACATTACAAAGTTATATAACTTTGTAATGTGGTTAAATACCCGGTCTGGCCCCCTTCCCCCACTTTCCGACCCCCGACCCCCCACCCCGGAAGTTAAAGAATATATACATTACCTATTACGGTCGTCACGGTCCTCTTCTCTGGTGTCGGGTGATGTCAGAGCTGGGGGCGGTCTGGGTCTTCTTCCTTCTCGGCGTCTTCATTGAGAGTGAATGGGAGAGAAAAGGCTGCTGGTGCACATGCGCACCAGCAGCCTTTTCATTGGCTGGAGCGCATCACATGGCTTCCAGCTTGCTCAGCCCTGATTGGCTGAGCTTGCTGGAAGCCATGTGATGCGCTCCAGCCAATGAAAAGGCTGCCGGTGCGCAAGCGCGCTGGCAGCCTTTTCTCTCTCATGGACCCGGAAGAAGGAGACATCGCTGGACGGCGGACGCAGGTGACGGTGAGGCGGACGGCGGGCGAATGGAGTGGCGATCGTCACCGGAGGGATGGTGAGTATGGTGTCTGTGTGTGTCTGTGTTTTTTTTTTTTTTGGGGGTCCCGCCGGAGTTGTCCTTTAAAGATGTCCTGGTGCGCAGCCGCTTTCAAGAGAAGAAAAAAACGGATTGGATCCGCTCAGCAGCTCCTAAGGATATGTTTAAGTGCGGCAACTGCGCATGGTGTGAACAATGTTTAGACACCAAAACAATTACGTTGGGAGGTGTAGCCTGCACTATAAAGGATTTTATATGTTGCGGCACAAAAGGAGTAGTGTACGCCATAGTTTGCAGCTGTGGCGTACACTACATTGGTAAGACAATAAGAAAGTTGAACCACTGTTTTTACGAACACATTTATTCATGTAGAACTAATAAGGGGGTGACACGGCTCATTGAGCATGTACGAGACAAACATGAAGGAAATACAGAGTGCCTCAAGTTTGTTGGACTAGAACGCGTATATAATAAAATAGGTACAGATAGAAACAAAGTTTTACTGCAGAAAGAAGCCCGTCTCATTCTAGCAACAGGTGCAGAAGGAAGCCTAGGTCTTAATGATAGATTGGAGTTAAATATGTTTCTATAGGTCACAGTCTGATATGTGGATTTTAATATTTTGTTTTTAAATTGTAGTTTGTAAACACCCACTCGCACACGTCACGGAGTGAAGCTTTTTTATTCCGGACTCGGGTGAGAGGCGGTGTCTATAGAAGCGCGCATGCACGTGAAACAGCTGTTACCCGATCCGGTTGGTGTCTGGCGTTCACGCAGATGTATCCAGTAACTTTCATGCACGTATAAAGATGAAATAAAAAAGATCACAAAAAGCGGTGAGTGCCCTCATCTCTTTTCTCTATGAACTTTAGAACCTATATATATGTATGTATATATATATATATATATATATATATATATATATATATATATATATAGTGGTGCCTTGGATTAGGAGCTTAATTCATTACGAGACCGTGCTTGTAATCAAAATCCACTCTTAAACCAAAGCAAATTTTTCCATAAGAAATTATTGGAATGCAGACAATTGGTTCCACACCTCAAAAATAATGATTTTTCTATTCTGCATAACATGTAAAACAAATGAAACATTTATAAACAGCTGAATGTGTCATATTATAAGTTACTGTACAGTATAACAAACAGCATGTGGGGTATAATGTATAGTAACTGTATAACCCTGATAACACAGCAGCAGCTGGATATGTGATATATAAGTTACTGTACAGTATAGCAGCATGTGGTGTATAATGTATAGTAACTGTATAACCCTGATAACACAGCAGCTGGATATGTGATATATAAGTTACTGTACAGTATAGCAGCATGTGGTATATAATGTATAGTAACTGTATAACCCTGATAACATAGCAGCTGTATATGTGATATATAAGTTACTGTACAGTAAAGCAGCACGTGGTATATAATGTATAGTAACTGTATAACCCTGATAACACAGCAGCTGGATATGTGATATATAAGTTACTGTACAGTAAAGCAGCATGTGGTATATAATGTATAGTAACTGTATAACCCTGATAACACAGCAGCAGCTGGATATGTGATATATAAGTTACTGTACAGTATAGCAATCATCATGTGGTGTATAATGTATAGTAACCAGGCCCGCTTCTGCCATGAGGCGGAATGAGTATTCCGCCTCAGGTGGCAGATTTTGCGGTCCTGCAGGGGGCGGCATGCCCGGCTGATAATCTGGTGGACTGGGCAAATGCCCACTGGGGCCGCCCAGATTATCAGTGTAGGGCCGCCTGCCGGGCCCCTCCAGAACATACACTACCGCCCCACCTCCCTGGAACACCCAGGGGATGCGGCCGCCGGAGCTCTTCAAGGCGGATCTGCCCCTTTAAAAGCAGGGGGCTCCGCTACCACTAGCTGTTCTAACCAGTCCATTGAGCTTCCGGGACAGGTCACCTGATGCACGCCGGCCCCGTAAGCTCACCGGTCCAGCCCCGTGCACCGCACCTCTCCCGCGGTCCTGTGCGGTCAGCTGTTACATGTATGCCACTGAGCAGGAGACTAGAGACTAGAGAGCGCGGGGCTGGAGCTGTGAGCTTACGGGGCCGGCGTGCATCAGGTGACCTGTCCCGGAAGCTCAATGGACTGGTTAGAACAGGTAGTGGTAGCGGAGCCCCCTACTTTTAAAGGGGCAGATCCGCCTTGAAGAGGTCCGGCGGCCGCGGCCCCTGGCTGTTCCAGGGAGGTGGGGGCGGTAGTGTATGTTGGTGGTGGGCTTGCCGCGGGCCCGCCCGCGCGGGGGGGTGGGGGGGTTTGTTGGGGGCGGGGGTGGGGGGGGGGGGGGGTTCGAGTGCCAGTGAGGGGGGCGGCGGCCTGAGGTTTGCCTCAGGCGGCACAGACCCCAGAATCGGCCCTGATAGTAACTGTATAACCCTGATAACACAGCAGCTGGATATGTGATATATTAGTTACTGTACAGTATAGCAGCATGTGGTGTATAATGTATAGTAACTGTATAACCCTGATAATACAGCAGCTGGATATGTGATATATAAGTTACTGTACAGTATAGCAGCATGTGGTGTATAATGTATAGTAACTGTATAACCCTGATAACACAGCAGCAGCTGGATATGTGATATACAGTATAAGTTACTGTACAGTATAGCAGCATGTGGTATATAATGTATAGTAACTGTATAAACCTGATAACACAGCAGCAGCTGGATATGTGATTTATAAGTTACTGTACAGTATAGCAGCATGTGGTGTATAATGTATAGTAACTGTATAACCCTGGTAACACAGCAGCTGTATATGTGATATATAAGTTACTGTACAGTATAGCAGCATGTGGTGTATAATGTATAGTAACTGTATAACCCTGATAACATAGCAGCTGTATATGTGATATATAAGTTACTGTACAGTAAAGCCGCATGTGGTATATAATGTATAGTAACTGTATAACCCTGATAACACAGTAGCTGGATGTGTGATATATAAGTTACTGTACAGTATAGCAATCAGCATGTGGTATATAATGTATAGTAACTGTATAACCCTGATAACACAGCAGCAGCTGGATATGTGATATATAAGTTACTGTACAGTATAGCAATCATCATGTGGTGTATAATGTATAGTAACCAGGCCCGCTTCTGCCATGAGGCGGAATGAGTATTCCGCCTCAGGTGGCAGATTTTGCGGTCCTGCAGGGGGCGGCATGCCCGGCTGATAATCTGGTGGACTGGGCAAATGCCCACTGGGCCGCCCAGATTATCAGTTGTAGGGCCGCCTGCCGGGCCCCTCCAGAACATACACTACCGCCCCCACCTCCCTGGAACACCCAGGGGATGCGGCCGCCGGAGCTCTTCAAGGCGGATCTGCCCCTTTAAAAGCAGGGGGCTCCGCTACCACTAGCTGTTCTAACCAGTCCATTGAGCTTCCGGGACAGGTCACCTGATGCACGCCGGCCCCGTAAGCTCACCGGTCCAGCCCCGTGCACCGCACCTCTCCCGCGGTCCTGTGCGGTCAGCTGTTACATGTATGCCACTGAGCAGGAGACTAGAGACTAGAGAGCGCAGGGGCTGGAGCTGTGAGCTTACGGGGCCGGCGTGCATCAGGTGACCTGTCCGGAAGCTCAATGGACTGGTTAGAACAGGTAGTGGTAGCGGAGCCCCCTACTTTTAAAGGGGCAGATCCGCCTTGAAGAGGTCCGGCGGCCGCGGCCCCTGGCTGTTCCAGGGAGGTGCGGGCGGGTAGTGTATGTTGGTGGTGGGCTTGCCGCGGGCCCGCGTGCGCGGGGGGGTGGGGGGGGTTTGTTGGGGGCGGGGGGGGGGTTCGAGTGCCAGTGAGGGGGGCGGCGGCCTGAGGTTTGCCTCAGGCGGCACAGACCCCAGAATCGGCCCTGATAGTAACTGTATAACCCTGATAACACAGCAGCTGGATATGTGATATATTAGTTACTGTACAGTATAGCAGCATGTGGTGTATAATGTATAGTAACTGTATAACCCTGATAACACAGCAGCAGCTGGATATGTGATATACAGTATAAGTTACTGTACAGTATAGCAGCATGTGGTATATAATGTATAGTAACTGTATAAACCTGATAACACAGCAGCAGCTGGATATGTGATTTATAAGTTACTGTACAGTATAGCAGCATGTGGTGTATAATGTATAGTAACTGTATAACCCTGGTAACACAGCAGCTGTATATGTGATATATAAGTTACTGTACAGTATAGCAGCATGTGGTGTATAATGTATAGTAACTGTATAACCCTGATAACACAGCAGCTGGATATGTGATATATAAGTTACTGTACAGTATAGCAGCATGTGGTGTATAATGTATAGTAACTGTATAACCCTGATAACACAGCAGCTGGATATGTGATATATAAGTTACTGTACAGTATAGCAGCATGTGGTATATAATGTATAGTAACTGTATAAACCTGATAACACAGCAGCAGCTGGATATGTGATTTATAAGTTACTGTACAGTATAGCAGCATGTGGTGTATAATGTATAGTAACTGTATAACCCTGGTAACACAGCAGCTGTATATGTGATATATAAGTTACTGTACAGTATAGCAGCATGTGGTGTATAATGTATAGTAACTGTATAACTCTGATAACACAGCAGCTGGATATGTGATTTATAAGTTACTGTACAGTATAGCATTCAGCATGTGGTATATAATGTATAGTAACTGTATAACCCTGATAACACAGCAGCTGTATATGTGATATATAAGTTACTGTACAGTATAGCAGCATGTGGTGTATAATGTATAGTAACTGTATAACCCTGATAACACAGCAGCTGGATGTATGATATATAAGTTACTGTACAGTATAGCAATCAGCATGTGGTGTATAATGTATAGTAACTGTATAACCCTGATAACACAGCAGCAGCTGGATATGTGATATATAAGTTACTGTACAGTATAGCAGCATGTGGTGTATAATGTATAGTAACTGTATAACTCTGATAACACAGCAGCTGGATATGTGATATATAAGTTACTGTACAGTATAGCAGCATGTGGTATACTGTACAGTAACTGTATAACCCTGATAACACAGCAGCTGGATATGTGATATATAAGTTACTGTACAGTATAGCAGCATGTGGTGTATAATGTATAGTAACTGTATAACCCTGATAACACAGCAGCAGCTGGATATGTAATATATGTTACTGTACAGTATAGCAATCAGCATGTGGTATATAATGTATAGTAACTGTATAACCCTGATAACACAGCAGCTGGATATGTGATATATAAGTTACTGTACAGTATAGCAATCAGCATGTGGTGTATAATGTATTGTAACTGTATAACCCTGATAACACAGCAGCTGGATATGTGATATATAAGTTACTGTACAGTATAGCAATCAGCATGTGGTATATAATGTATAGTAACTGTATAACCCTGATAACACAGCAGCAGCTGGATATGTGATATACAGTATAAGTTACTGTACAGTATAGCAATCAGCATATGGAGTATAATGTATAGTAACTGCATAAACCTGAAAAACAGCCGCAGTTTGTAGATACAGGATGGAACTGCAGATCCCCATAATGCAATAGTGTAGTACAACAGACTAGAATAGAAAAGCAGGGCTGCTGTCAGAGGTCTGTGTGGTCACATGACAGCAATGGGGAAGGGGTGTGTGTTTAGCATGGACCAATCAGGAGTGACAGAGACTGCAAGGAGCATGAAGGAATGATTGGGGCAGATGTGGGCACATACATCCAGTGCTCTCTGTCCGGGGAGAGAGGGGTTACAGCTATGGAGAGATTACCTCCACAGTCCTGTCCCCTGATGCAAGCCCCAGCCTGAAGTGGATCTGTTATGATTTGGAAGGTGAGGGAGACTTCCTGGGTCAGAGTAAAGTGCTGTAGACCCCACTATGCAGACCATGCCCCTCCCCCACTCCCCCTCCCACCCAGTACAGGGAGCTTTTAAACCAATCTACTCTTAAACCAAGGTACATACATATATAATGTTTTCCATGTGGTTATATACAGTATATAGACTAGTGAGGAGTGATAAGCAGGAGGCTCTGGCTGGGTCAGACAACCCACAGAATATAACTGTTATGTGACTAGGACGCACAGTAACTCTATAACGGGTTATGGAACTGCAGCTCCTGTCCGTCTGCCGTCTCCGTCGCCTTCAGCTCCATGCAGCTCCTGTCCGTCTGCCGTCTCCTCCAGCTCCATGCAGCTCCTGTCCGTCTGCCGTCTCCGTCGCCTTCAGCTCCATGCAGCTCCTGTCCGTCTGGCGTCTCCGTCTCCTCCAGCTCCATGCAGCTCCTGTCCATCTGCCGTCTCCTCCAGCTCCATGCAGCTCCTGTCCGTGTGCCGTCTCCGTCTCCTCCAGCTCCATGCAGCTCCTGTCCGTCTGCCGTCTTCGTCTCCTCCAGCTCCATGCAGCTTCTGTCGGTCTGCCGTCTTCTCCAGCTCCATGCAGCTCCTGTCCGTGTGCCGTCTCCGTCTCCTCCAGCTCCATGCAGCTCCTGTCCGTCTGCCGTCTTCGTCTCCTCCAGCTCCATGCAGCTTCTGTCCGTCTGCCGTCTTCTCCAGCTCCATGCAGCTCCTGGCCGTCTCTGTCTCCTCCAGCTCCATGCAGCTCCTGTCCGTCTGCCGTCTCCGTCTCCTCCAGCTCCATGCAGCTCCTGTCCGTCTGCCGTCTCCGTCTCCTCCAGCTCCATGCAGCTCCTGTCCGTCTGCCGTTTCCTCCAGCTCCATGCAGCTCCTGTCCGTGTGCCGTCTCCGTCTCCTCCAGCTCCATGCAGCTCCTGTCCGTGTGCCGTCTCCGTCTCCTCCAGCTCCATGCAGCTCCTGTCCGTCTGGCGTCTCCGTCTCCTCCAGCTCCATGCAGCTCCTGTCCGTCTGCCGTTTCCTCCAGCTCCATGCAGCTCGCTCCCACCAGCGGGGAGTCCTGATAGCAAAGCTGGGATCCTAATAAATCCCCATATATACAGTGGATATAGATAAATATATATTCTATACTCCTCACGGTTATGATGAAGGTTTGTGTCTTTCCTCCAGGTCCCAGTATCCCGCTGCTCAGACCCATGTTTACCTGGAAGCCGGAAAAAGGCGAGACCAACCTCCATCCATACCTGCTGCTATGACTGCGTCCTGTGCTCAGAAGGGGAGATATCCAATATAACCGGTATATAGTCATGTCTTACCAGGGGGATATGGGAAACGGGGGTCCAGGCAGCGGCTGCCAAGGCTAATAACATCATGGGGGGCATCAAAAGAGGCCGAGACCCTAAAGAGAAGAACATAGCTTAGTTTTATAAATTAGTGGTCAGACCCCACATGGTATATACAGTATACAGCACCGGGTACCTGTATATAAGAAGGACACCGCTGAACTGGAGCGGGTGCAGAGGAGGCGACCAAGGTCATTAAGGGAAGGGGGGGGGTTACAGGACCAAGACAGGTTGTCAGGTTTTAGAGAGGAGACGTCTTAGGGGACGATCTATTCACAATGCACAAATATATGAATGCACAGGGGGCATCCTCTACGTCCAGAGGAAAGAAGGTTTCACCACCAACACAAACGTGGATTCTTTACTGTAAGAGCAGTGAGACTGACACTCTCTATATTCTTTACTGTAAGAGCAGTAAGACTTTAATGGTCTCTATATTCATTACTGTAAGAACATTGACTCTATGGTGCTCTCTATATTATTTTTCTCTCAAATTCAAAAGAAGTACTTTATTAACCAGTTAATGATCGCAGGCATAAATGTACCCCCTCGATCGCCTTGACTACAGCGATAAATGTGTTAAGAAAAAGTTTTACCTGGTTCTGCACCCCTCAAAGATCCGGCGGTCCCACGTCGTCCTCTTCTCCCCGTCGTCTATCTTCGGCTCCCGTCATCTATTTTCAGCTGTCTTCGGCAGCTTCGCTCTACTGCCTCCTAGCGGCTGATCATTGTATATTGTACACTGATCAGTAGCTTTGGGGTAGGAAGATAGTGGTCTTTTTCCTTCTTCCCTCTGGGTGCTGATTAGCATTGCACCTATGTGGGCCACTGATGAGCAACTCCTTCTTTTTGGCATAGGGTCCCCCCCCCCCCCTTGGTTAAAATATTTCTATATCCCACCACCACTGTCTGCTGATAAGTACCGCACATAAGTGCAGCATTTATCAGCAATTTTATTTATTTATTTATTTATTTTTTAGTCTCCCACCTCCTGGTCAGACTTGACAGTGAATCTGGTGTCTTTTTGAGGGGGGGTAGGGGGGGAGGTACGGTCAGGTCTGGTGTGGCTGTGACGCCTGGAGCTATTACCTACCTATTTCTTTCAGACAATATGCAGACTGCTCTAATCATTGATTCTATGTGGAAATTTATGTTTTAAGCCGTTAAAAACCAGGAAAAACACGATTCAGACAATGTTTCTACATGTAGAAAAAAGCATGTGGCCGAAACGGCACTCCCCCACGCTCCCCAAGATGGGGCGTCTTCAGGTTTGGTGCCTAGGGCAGCAGCAGCTGGTAATACGGCCTTGATCCCATTTAAAAATGGCCCACAGGGTGTTTTCGGCGGAGGAGGCATAAGTTCTTAATGCCTCCGACACTGAAGCAGCCAGTAAGGATGAATGGGGCGATCCTTCTTTCCTCCCTTCATCATCATCATCATCATCATCATCATCATCATAATCCAGTGATGATGAATATCCCCATAGGCATCCAAGGAGGACGCCTTGGGCTGCCCCCAAAAACGTAATACCATCTCGCCCCCCCAACCTCCAGACTTGTGACCCCATCTTGCCCCCCGCCACCCAGACATGTCATCCCATGCTGCCCCCCAGACAGGTGACCCCATATGGACCCCAACCTCCCAAAATTATAAGCCCCAGATTCCTGGCTTTGTAGCCACACAGGCTTCAAATTAACCCCACAGGCCTCAGAGAAATAGAATTTTTTCAAACTCTGTTTCTCTGATGACTTTATAAATTTGATGGTGGCGCAAATAAATTTGTATGCGCACCAATTTATAGGCAATAACCCCTCCTCTTCTTATTTCATTTCCGCTGCATCAACAGGGGTCCCCACCATGCGTGGACCCCTGTTGATACTGCGGAAATGAAAAAAAAAAATTGGGGCTCCAGCTGCACATTGGCCTCAGGGTACACTTAGGCAGATTTAGACTGGAAGGGACACCAAAATCCAACGCCCAGAATGCTCCCCCATCCTCGGAATTAGTGGGAAGATCATTTGAGAACTGATCTTCCCACTGCTAGATAAAGGTTACCACCTGTACGGGGATAACTTTTATACCAGCGCCCCCCTCTTCCGGTCCCTCGCTGCCCGACCTACTGTAGCTTGCGGCACGATCCGAACATATCAGAAGCAGTAATAAAGCCCTAATATTTAGCAGCCATGGAGCGGACCCAGCGCTTCTGGATATGAAGGACCCCATATCGCACCAGGGCAACATTTTCCAGGTGACGTCCCCCACACTGTGTCGTAAGGACACCATTTTCCAGTGTGACACCTGTCCTGATCACCCCGGCCTCCGCATAAAGAATTGCTTAAGGCTATGTTCACACAATGTATGAGACCGGCCATTCCGTGACCAGGTCGGGTTACGGAACGGCCGGTCTCTGCCGGATGATTTTTTGGCCGCAGGGTTCTTCCCCTGCACACAGTGCACACAGTGAAGCAAGCGGCCGGAGCCGCTCACTTCACTGTGTGAACTGACAGGGTTTCCTACGGCCGCAATTCACTGAATTGCGGCCGCAGAAAACTGACATCAGTTATTTGCGGCCCCGTGCAGGATCCCGGCCTGAGTGCATACGATGTGTATACGCTCCGGCTGGGATCCCATAGAACATTAGGCATTGTTCACCCGTACAAATTACGGCCATTGTTGTCATCGGCAACAACAGGCCGTACTTTTACGTAGTGTGAACATAGCCTCATGGCGTACCATACCTCATTGGAGTTCTAAATTTTCTCAATTCTTCCCCTTATTCGTATTTCAGGGGTCACGTTGATCCAGGGATTATTCTAAATTTTCTCAATTCTTCCCCTTATTCGTATTTCAGGGGTCACGTTGATCCAGGGATTATTCTGATTGCCATTTTGGAGTCGGGAAGGAATTTTTTCCCTCTGATGATGATGCCAAGACAGTGGAAACCCCCCACGAGTGACCCCATTCTGAAAACTACTCCCCATAAGGCATCTAACAAGTGTGCAGTGAGTATATGGACCCCTTGGTGACAGGCACATTTGTACCGTGAAAATGAAAAAAAAAAACAAAAAAAAAAACTATTTTTATTTTCACAGCACATGTTCTACATATATGCCCATCACCAGTGGGGTTCATATGCTCACTGCACCCCTTGTTAGATTCCTTGAGGTCGTGTAGTTTCCAGAATGGGGTCACTTGTGGGGGGGATTCCACTGTCCTGGCAGCAAAGGGGCTTTGTAAATGCGACATGGCCTCCATCCTCCATTCCAGCCTCTAAATGGCGCTCTGTCCCTTTGGTGGCTTGCCCTGTGCCCATATGGCACATTATGTCCACATGTTGGGTAGTTTCGTACTAAATAAATAACACTACACGTTTTGCGTTTATTTTCTCTTTTATCTTCTTTTGGAAATGGAAAAAAACAAGGCTAGACCAACATTTAGTGTAAAAAGTTTTTAAAGGGGTACTCTGGGCAAATTACATAACTTAACACTGCACTTACAAAGGAAAGTTATATAACATTGCCATTTACACTCATTAGGACAGCTGTAATGTTACCCGGTTTTCAAAGAATCAAAGTCCCACAGGAAGTTCTGTAGTTCAGGAAGAAGGAAACACTTTCCAACTCGTCTCAGTGCTGTTCCACAGGTGCCATATTGAGACGTGATGTATTTCCTCTCTGTCACAGGGAAACCCGACCCTCAACACATCCTCTGCCCGCCCCACTCCTCCTCTGCCCGCCCCTCAACAGATCCTCTGCCCGCCCCACTCCTCCTCTGCCCGCCCCTCTCCTCTGCCCGCCCAGTTTTACAATACATACTATATTATCTGTCGGGCTCCCTCCTCTGCTTCTCAGTCATCCTGGAGATCGGCAGCTGCCGGCAGCATCAGATGTCACAGATCTAATAGGAGGCATTTGGCACCCTTTCAATGCCAGATGCCTGCTAGGAGATCACTGGTGTCTGATGCTACAGGATTCTCCTCCAGAATGACTGAGAAGCAGAGGAGACCTCGGACACCAGATTCAGCTATAACTCATAGTCCAGCAGCTGACAGCAAGCAGCAACATCTTTCTGGAGCTGAAGGGGTTTGTTTCAATGCTCCCTGGGAGATCCTGGTCGAGTTCAAGCTCCTGAAAGATGTTGCTGCTTGCTGTCAGCTGCTGGACTATGGGTTATAGCTGAATCTGGTGTCCGAGGTCTCCTCTGCTTCATAAGCACAACCACCATCATCAAGTATCAGCATGGCATGATGGTGGGGGTTCTATGAGTGTAAGCTGGAGTTGCACAGCTTCCAGAACTACTACCACCATCATTGTCTCTTGGACAAGATGCTGGTAGTAATTTTTCAATCTGTGCAACTCCAGGTTGCACAACCACAACCCTTAGCATCATGACATATTAAAAGTAGACAATGGTGGCCGCAGTTTTTATTCACTGGACACCCAAATAAGGGGGCTGGGTTGTCAGTATTTCCCATTACTGCTTGTGTAGGGGACTAAGCTGTGCAGTGGGAGGGAAATAGATGGAGGGAGGCGGGGAATAGACGAGCTAGGGATGGGGGGGCGGGGTTGTGGCCATGTTTGTGGGTGGGAGGAGGAGGTGGGAGGTTTACAGAGGCCGGCCAGGGAAACAAGGCATTGTGAGGACTGTAGGAATATGCAGCACACAGGCACTGGTCCAAACAGGAAGCTGGAGATGTAATCAGCAGCAACAGAGAACAGTGCAGGGGGCAGCGAGAGCAGCCAGAGTGGGAAGAAATGTGACAGAGAGGAAGCCAGTAACCATCCCCCAGTGTGTGAGGAGTTTAGATTTTACAGGGGGTGCCTGGAGTACTCCTTTAATTTTTACACTAAATCATTGATCTTGTCTTGACTTTTTTAATTTTCACAAGGGTTAAAAGATAAAAAAAACAACAAAAAAAACAAACACAAAATGTGTAGAGCAATTTTCCCTGAGTACGGAAATACCCCACATGTGGACTTAAGGTGCCATGCGGCCTCAAGACGAGCCTCGAAAGGGAAAAAGCACCATTTGGATTTTGAGGGCAATGTTGCATTTAAAAGGCCCCTGTGTTGTCAAGACAGTTGAAACCCCCCATAAGTGGCCACATTATGAAAACTACACCCCACATGGAATGTCACAAGGGGTGTGGTGAGCATTTAGACCCCACTGGTGACCGACACATATGTGGAACAATGTGGCGTGAAAATGAAAGACTAAATTTTTTACACTATAATGTTGCTCTAGCCCTGAATTTTTCATTTTCACAAGGGGATAAAAGAGAAAAAAAAAAAAATGTGTAGAGCAATTTCCCCTGAGTCCGTAAATACCCGACATGTGGACATAAAGCGCCATGTGGGTGCAGGGCAAGCCTCCAAAGGGAAGGAGCGCCATTTGAATTTTGAAAGCTGGATTTGGCTAGAATGGATGATGAACGCCATGTCGCATTTACAGAGCCGTCGTGCTGCCAAAACAGTAGAAACCCCCCACAAGTGACCCCATTCTGAAAACTACAGCCCTCAAGGAATCTAACAAGGGGTGCAGTGAGGATATGGACCCCTTGATGATTGTAACGCCTAGAGTAGTGGATCCACTGAGCCGTCACTAGCAATGGCACAAAACCGCACCAGGGAGCGGAGTCTAAGGGGCCGCTGGTTTTCACCAGAGCCCGCCGCTAGGCGGGATGGGCTTGCTGCGGCAGGCGACCCCCAGGTCGCTACCCCTGGTTTGGTTGCTAGTGACAGCAGGCGAGGCAGGAGCAGTAGGCAGGAGATGGTGCTGGCAGAGGTCTGTAGGCGTAACCGCAGGTGACAGGCTGAACGCAGGAGCAATCGTGTAACAGAGGAGCAGGAACAAGGACTAGGGACCAGGTAACGGACAGGAATAAGCAACAAGGACTAGGGACCAGGTAGCGGGCAGGAATCAGGAACAACAGGGAGCTGGGCCAAACGCTATGGGAAGCATGTAGAGGCTCCAACCCCTGGGAAGGGGCAGGGCAGGAACTTATAGGGGAGTGATTAACACTCAAGCCAATTAGGAGCGCACTGCCCCTTTAAATCTGAGACAGCCGGCACGCGCGCGCCCTAGGAGGCGGGGAGGGGAGGGCTGGCTACTATATGAGACTATTGGGGAGGGCTGGCTACTATATGAGACTATTGGGGAGGGCTGGCTACTATATGGGACACTTGGGGAGCTGGCTACTATTTGGGCACTATTGGGAGAGCTGGCCATTATATACGACTACAGGGGAGGGCTGGCTACTACACGGGGCAACATGTGGGGGGTTGCCTATTACTTGGGGCACAATTATGGTATTACCTACCGCTTGGGGGAAATAATGGGTAACTACTATGCGGGTTACAGAGGAGGGCTTGTATATAGGTGGGTAGGGACGTAATAAGAGTTCTGCAATTTATCGTACACAGCGCTGGGAGACGCACACCACTGACAGTACCAGGAACACTGCGTGCTGCTCTGACTGCCAGGACCGCAAGATGCGCTCTTCAATAATTATCAAGGCTGGCCCACTAGTTTGTCCAATTTTTTTTATTTTGGCCCACTAAGTATTTGAGTTTGACACCCCTGATGTAGAGGGTGGAGAAGTAGCACACTGTTGTTGAAGTGGCAAATTGTGCATTGCCATTATGAGTGGGCATGTGATGAGGGGATGACAAGTCCCATAAAGTGCCTGTGGACCAGTGTGGGGATGGTGGAGCCCCAAGAAAAGGCAGTGTGGTGGGAGCAAGGTGTTGTGGGGGAGCAGTCCAGTTAGCTTGTGAAGAAGTATGAATGATGGAGGCCTGTCTGGGCGGCAGGAGAGAGGACTCAGAGGTTGACGGAACAGGGTTACTTTCTGAGCAGTAGGCGTCAGTCAGTAGAAGCGGGGGTTGCTGCAGCAGTGGATCTGTAGGCAGAGTAGTAGCAGAGCGAACAGTATAAGGGCAGCCCTCGTGATTTGTTTGAGCTTGTGAGGAGACCGACCCCACCTAGGAGCTGGACATGGAGGCGTCTGGATTGGAGTGCGGACGGCCATCTTGGGCGCCATGTGGCTTGTGCACTATGGCGATAGCTGTGTGCAGGAGTGGAGAGGATAGCTGCTGCTGGAGTGAGCGTTGTGGGCCAAGGTGCTCCGAGACCGCCTGCCTCAAATCACCTGTGTTCCCCACCTGTTTGCAAGTGAGAGGGGGTCGGGAATGGGATCAGGGGGGGGGGGTCACCAGGCGAAGTGCAGGGTTGGCAGGATAGTATGAGTGGTGAGCCCCCGCGGTGCTATGGCGGAGCTACGGCCGGTCACTTGCCAGATGGTAGAGTGTGACACCACTCCTGTGGTGGTTGGCCAGGATGTAACCGGATCCTGGGGTGTTGTGTCTTGACGAGTGGTGGCACACCTGCTTTTATTTTGGATGGCCGGATACACCTTGTTCCCCTGTGGTCAGTGACCTGCCGTGCTGCTGGGGGGTCCCTTTAGTTGTTATCACGGTGGGCCGGAGTGGAGTAGTAACCCTCCCGGACTATTGGTGCTGCCACCCACAGAAAGGGTAAATGTCCCTAGGATTGTGTGTATACTGTGTTGGTGCGGGGCGAAGAATCACAGAGTCTCTTTACCATAAATAATCTCTTGTTTACTCTGAAAGTACTTGTGTGCAGCAGAACATACAGCTGTGCCTTGACAGGATACGTTACACTTGATAACACGCTTGATAATACAGGATCTAGATCTGTGATAAAAGTATAGCGAGTAGTACAGTTGTGCTGACTGGGTTGCGTGTTGAGAGATATGTAGAAGAATCAGAGAAACAGAGAGGAGGATGTCATGAGAGTCCCAACCCAAGTAGTAATGTGCTCTGCCGGGATGTTGGAGGATGAGGTAGAGATATAGGAATACTTGAGAGAGAAAACTTGTGCCCGTGCATCAACCTTGGTCGGAATAAACCATTTGTTGCTCTAACAGTGTCGGCGGACCTGTCCTAGAGGGTGACACAAGCCCCAGAGCCTGTTACCTGGGATAAGTGCAATGCTGAGGGTTACCTGCTGACAACCGCACTGCGAGATAGAGTTCGTAGGCTTCTACCAACTTTGCTCTATCCGGATCAGTTCCTAGCTTTTTTGTTCTTTGTGGATACTGTCCTACACTGTGACTCTCCTAGTCCACGGCGTGGGTTGAGATAATCTCTGACGTGTGCTCTCCTGTGAGGGGTTTAACACTGCATACTGCTTGGTAAGGTTACTTGAGGAGAAACTGTTAGGTGTGTCCTAGCTCTACAGAGTCTAGTGACCAAAGAACTCATACGAAGGCTGGGGATCTGGCAGAGGGCCAGGGCCCAAAGGAACCACTGTAGGAAGCGTTCTAGCTTGCGTCCTTCCCCTACAAAGTCCAACACAAAAGACCTCTACACTTCCTCTACCCACGTGATTTGCTATCTACAGCTCCCTGTAAGGTGTACTGTGAATAGGTGAAGGTGAAGAGTGCATAAAGAAGAAGCAAAGTAGGAGATGATAGGACAGAAGAAGAAGATACTCTTATAGGTTCACAGATCCATGTGACATATAAATGAACAATAACCCTTTCCATTCTTCAGCCATGCAGGAACTAAGTACACATACCTACAATAGCGACATCTAGTGGCGAAACTTTATCACTATTACATCACCACTTTCTTACAATAAGTACAGGCTTTTGTGAAGGGTGTAACCAATAGCAACAACCGTGGTGGGACATCAAACATGGAGTCGGAGTTCAGCAGGGAGGAGCCGCGTGGATGAGGATGCGGCTGTGCCTTACCCGCCGATCCAGTGGCGAACAGCGTTTGCTCTGAGGTCCGGGCAGGAGGGGCAGCAGACACTGGGCCTACCGCATCCTGAAGGGTTGCTAAGATGGCGGTCTCCGGCATACCGCGGTCCTGCTGGATCTGCTGGGATCTTGTGAAATAAATCTCAATCTTCCTTTGAGGGGATGCAGGGCAGGTGGGGGGCTTCCCCTTGTTCTTTTTTGCCATGTTCACCATGAGAATTGGCCTGTCCAAAGTGGATAAGAGCAGATTGGGACTGGAGCTCAGGAGCTGTGCGTCCTCACTCTTCCATGTCTAGCCACCCCAACAAAACTCTCTATAGTCTTTCCTGTAAGAGCAGTGACACTATGGAACTCTGTATATTCTTTACTGTAAGAGCAGTGACACTATGGAACTCTCTGCCACATAATGTTGTCATGGCTGATTCGTTATATAACTACAGGGGAGGCCTGGATGCTTCTCTATAAATATAATATTACAAATTATGGGCTCTAGATTACATGTGATAGGACGCTGATCCACTGATTATTCTGATCGCCATAGTGGAGTCGGGAAGGAGTTTTTCTCACTGTGATGGGGCAATTGGCATCTGCCTCTTAAGTGTTTTTGCCTCCCCTTGATCAGCACAGAAGAGTTTCTGCAGGTTGAACGTGAAATTTTTTCAACCATATTAACTATATAAGTAGCGTTTGAACAGAGCACAGATCCCGGCCTATACACTGCTATAGAGACATAAAGAGAATGGCAGCAGCTCAAAATGTCATTGGCAGGAAAATTTCCTTAAAAATCTATACAGGACTTTTATTAATCTATTTTTACAGGAAGACACAATAATTCATGGAAGTCATATTTTTCTGTTCATCACGTCCTTCGCCAGTATACCCATTAATAGTCAATAGTCATTAGCGAGTACTAAAATGCTCAGGTGCTCGTTACTCGAGACGAATACTTCCCGATACCCCATTGAAGTGAATGGAAACCTCGAGCATTTTTGCAGGGGACCCAAGCTCGGCAGAGGGAAAGTCGTGTGAAAACATGTCAACCTCAGAAAATGATGGAAACAACACGGAAATGGACAGGAAACAGCAGGGGCAGCATGCATGGATGCCTCTGAGGCTTCCTAATCGCATAATTATGCCAAATCTGGGCAACAGCCTGGTTAAAACAGAGGTAGCATATGAACCACCCAAAAACTTAGCCTGACACAGCATGGCGGTGAGAACACAGTGAACCATTAAAACAATATATGAAGCACCCCAAAATTTAGCCTGACACAGCATGGTGGTGAGAACTCAGTGAACCATTAAAACAGAGGTAGCATATGAACCACAACAAAATTTTGCCTGACACAGCATGGTGGTGAGGACACAGAGAACCATTAAGAGTGAGTGAGGTAGCAAGTGAACCTCCGAAAAATTATGCTAGACACAGCACGGGAGTAAGGACACAGAGAACTATTAAAAGTAAGTGAGGTAGCAAGTGAGCCTCCCAAAACTTAGGCCAGACACAGCATGGCGGTGATGACAGACTGACCAAGGTAGAAACGATAGCAGGTGAGCCTCCCAAAAATTATGCCAGACACAGCATGGCGGTGATGACATAGTGACCAAGGTAAAAGCGGTAGCAGGTGAGCCTCCCAAAAATTATGCCAGACACAGCATGGCGGTGATGACATAGTGACCAAGGTAAAAGCGGTAGCAGGTGAGCCTCCCAAAAATTATGCCAGACACAGCATGGCGGTGATGACAGATTGACCAAGGTAGAAGCGGTAGGAGAGAATTGGAGGAGGAGGAGAGGATATACTAAGAATCCTTATGTTCAGCTGCTTTCCCCAGGTGGACAGTTGAATTCAGGTGAAATCCAGGCTTTGTTCATTTTTATAAACTTCAGCACTGTCTGTTGACAGGCAGGTGCTCTTATTAGTGATGATGGCACCAGCTGCACTGAAGACCGCCTCTGACATCACGCTAGTGGCAGGGCAGCCCAGCACCTCCAAGGCGTAAAGCGCCAGTTCGGGTCACGTATCCAGCTTTGCCACCCAGTAGTTGTATGTAGCAGAGTGATCAGGAAGGACGTTGGTATGGTCAGCAAGGTACTCCCTAACCATCTTTCTGAAGGCTTCCCCCCTACTCTGTCTAGACTGGGGACGGTTGACATAGTCTTGCTGGGGTGCCATGAAACTGTCAAAGGCCTTGAAGAGTGTTCCCCTGCCCCTTGACAAGCTGCCTGCTTCACCCCTCCTCTCCCCCGCTTTTAGCCAACAGAACTGCATCCTCTGGTGCTAGTGGTATCAGATGTGAAGTAAATTTTCAGCTTCTGCACCAGGGCCTGTTGATATTGATTCACTCTCATTCTGCGTTCCTCGGCAGGAATGAGAGTGGAAAAGTTCTGTTTGTACCGAGGGTCCAGGAGGGTGAACACCCAGTAATCGGTGTGGTCAACAAATTTATAACATAAAGTCAGTCATGTTTGCCAGGGTCCCAACACGCAAGAATTTCCTCTCCTCAATAGGCTGACTCTCAATTTCTTCCTCCTCCTCCACCAATTCCTCCTCTTCAGGCCATACAGATAAGGATTGAGCATGGGTACCGTTTTCAGTCGTGTCAGCAGTCTGCTCCGCATCCTCCTCTTTTACATCCTCCCCTACTTCGTGCTGAGAAACAAACGTCAGGGTGGTCTGGCTATCTAGCGGTGGATGTTCTTCCCCCATCTCCTGAGATGAAGGCAAAGTCTCAGACTTCAGGCTGAGCAGGAAGTTTTGAAGCAGACACAGCAGCGGGATGGTGAGGCTGATGATGGCGGCATCGCCGCTTACCATCTCTGTTGACTCCTCAAAGAGGCCCAGTACCTGACAGATAGCAGACATCCACGTCCACTCCTCATTGTAGATTAGAGGAAGCTGACTGACCTGAATACCGCTTCTTACCGAGGTTGACATCTGGCATTCCACAATGGCTCTGCGTTGCTGGTAAACCCTGGCTACCATGTGTAAGGTGGAATTCCACCATGTGGGCACGTCGCACAGCAGTCAGTGAGCTGGCAGTTGCAAGCGCCTTTGCACTGGCCTAAGGATGGCAGCATCTGTGGTTGACTTGTGGAAATGCGCACAGATGCAACCACCTTAGTGAGCAAGTCAGCCAAATTGGGGTAGGTCTTAGGGAACCGCTGCACCACTAGGTTGAACACGTGGGCCAGGCATGTTACATGTGTGAGGCTGCCGAGTTGCAGAGCCGCCACCAGGTTCTGCCCGTTGTGACACACAACCATGCCTGTGTTCAGGTTCCGTGGTGCGAGCCAAATATTGGTCTGCGCCGTGATGCCCTGCAACAGCTCCTGGGTTGTGTGCCTCTTGTCGCCTATCTCTACCAGCCAATAGGGCAGCATCTCCAGGCTCAGCAGTTTGCCTATGTGCACATTTAAGGCTTGTGCATGTGGGTGAGTGGCAGTGTATTTGCGCTTCCGTTCAAAGGTCTGTTGTAAGGACAGTTGAACGCTGTGCTTGGAGACCTTGCTGGAGGGTGTGGAGCATAGTGGAGGTGAAGGGGTGGGTGTAGGGCGGGAGGCGATCGTGCCTGGGGCCTGGGCGGGGGGACTGACAGAACCAGCACGTGACACAGGGGAAGGAGCAGGGGTGCGACTTGCAGTTACTGAACGGCCTTGGTTCCACTAAGTGGGGTGTTTAGCACTCATATCTCTGCGCATGCTGGTAGTGGTTAGGCTGGTAGTGGTGGCTCCCTTGCTGATCCTGGTGTGGCACACGTTGCACACTATAGTCCGATGGTCATCGGGAGTTTGACTCTGTGAACCAGTTGCTGAATCTGATCTACTTGCTCTGCCCCTGCTTCTCCCTCTGCCTATCCCTCTTCCAATAGGTCCAGTGGGTGAACTTGCCTCCCCCTCAGAGGCACTGCCTTCATTAGGCTTATCCACCAAGCTCAAGTCAGTCACCTCGTCCTCATTCATCAGCTCTTCCTCCAATTCCTCACTCTGCTCCCCACTTTGAGTTACATACATGACAACAACCTCACTGTCTGACAACCGGGTCTCATCATCATCATCAGACACCTCTTCAAACCCCGCGTGCAAGTCCCCACTCTCATCACCCACTGACTGCGTGAGCTGCATAGTTTGGGCATCGGGACAGATCGACTTCTCCGGTTGCTCAGACTCAGAGAAGGGTCCAGAAAAGAGTTCCTGGGAGCATGGTGGTAGATCTGAATCCCTCCTTTCCATGGAGGGGCCAGGCTGTGGGGAAGGAGGCTGAGCTGCTGGAGCAAGGGTTCCACTCCCTTGGCTAGCGTGGGTGGACTGCGTGGAAGACTGGGTGGTGGATAAGTTACTGGACACATTATCCGCTATCCACGTGATCACCTGTTCACACTGCTGCAGTTTCAATAGTGGTGTACCCTGAGACCCCATAAGTTGTGAGAGGAAGCTAGCAAGTGAATGTCTGCGGTGTGCCACTTCTCCCTCCTCAATGGGTTTTGCTGTGTCTCCCTGCCCTGAACCATGACCTCTTCCCGCTGCATCGCTTGGAACCCCATGCTCTCGTCCTTGACACCTACCCCTGGGGTTCACCATTTTATGGACACTGCACAGTCAAGACTGATAGCTGCACTAAAGGTCACAACAAGCCAAGAAAATATATTACTCAGAATACTTTTGAAGGTAGTTGTATAGAGTCTGGGTGTGTAAGTGCAGGTATATAGTGGATGCCACCCTCTTACACAGGCCAATTAGCAGTGAGATTCGATATGGCAGCACTAAGAAATAAGAGCATATACTGTTCACACTAGTTTTTTGGAGGCTGTGGTATACAATCTGTTTGTAAATGGAGGTATATAGTGGATGCCACCCTCTTACACAGGACAATTAGCAGTGAGCTTGGATATGGCAGCACTAAGAAATAAGAACATATGCAGCGAGCCGGGGTAATGGGAAGAGACTGAGGGGAATAAGGAGAGGATGATGGTGATAGTAGTCTCTCCTGAGTGTGGCGCTGAGCTCCTCTGTGAGGGGATGCACTGAGGGCTGCAGGGGGAGAGTGTGCTATACCTGCAGGATGGCTGGAACTTGTCACGGTCACAGGTGGGCACTAGGGCTTCTGCAGGTACAGGGGGACTCTCTGGCGCTTCCCTGGGCTCTCTCTCTCCTGTGGGCTACTGCAGGGATTCCTGAAGGGGGCTGCACCTGTGTGTAAGTTGGTCAATGGTGCGGACCTGTAGTTCCCCCGGGGCCAACCCCAAATACTGCTGTCCGGTACAATGGCCCTTGATGGTGGTGTAGTGCAGATAACCAGGACACCAGGGAGACAAGGAGGGAGGCAGTGTAACAATGAGTCCTTTACTGGTAGACTTGCCGGTGTTATACAGTCTTTTGGCATACAGCGGTGAATACTGGTGGCTTTGACTGGGTTACTGTACTTATGGAGAGTCTGGTGGTGTGTGGGACGCTGATGGGCGCTGTGATCCTGTGGATCTCTTCCCCCAATGGTGCTTGAGTCTGTTATCCCTCTCAGTCTGCTAGGGAGCTTCCTGCTTCCGTTACTGGGCCGGGCCTTAGGCCACAACTTTCGGGTCCCAGAGGTATCCAGGGGTCCTAGTAAAGCTTACCCCCCGAATTTAGGAAAATGGGTGCAGAGGCCTCAGTTATCTCTGCTATCCAGTATGCTCAAGTCCTTTTGCTTAGGGGTTCTGCCCTTAGGATTCCCACTAGAGAAATACCTTGTATCTCTCTAAATACTCCTGAAGAACTCTCTCTTTTCCACTCTCCTTCTGTACAGTCTCTCCTCCTTTATCTCCTTCCCCTTCTTTAGTAACAGGCAGGCTTGGCTAGCCTGCTTGCAGAACAACCACTAGCTGCACTGTATAGTGGCTGTACACACTGAGCACTGAGCTCTGAGCTCTGACTGACTTGCCAGTCTGCACACTTGACTGAACTAAACTGGACTGAACACTACTTCCTGTCACAGCTAGGTCTTATGAGGAGACTGCTCCTCCCCCTTCTAGCAACTTCCTATGGGATTAATACACTATCTCTACACTACCTAGAGCAGTTCCCACTAGGGACAGTAGGTGTCGCTGTTGTGTGGTGTGCAGGGTGAAACATGTAACCCATTCTCTGCCTGCCAGTTACTGGTACAGAGAAATATACATAACAGTTAAACATAAGACATGTTACCCCCTAGGATACACAATAAAACACTTGTTGACAGGTGCCATCCTCAGCCCAGCCACAGGGGTTATGCTCTGGTAAACTACACATATACTGGTCACACTAGTTTTTTTGGAGGCTGTCGTATAGTCTGTGTGGATGTGGTGGTGGTATATGGTCTATGCCACCTGTTACACAGGACAATGAGCAGTGAGGTTCTTTGCAGCTGTACTACAAATGACAGCAATATAATGTACAACAGCAGCAGCACCAGCCACAAAAAAATATAATCGTACTGAGCACTTCTTAGGGGTCTGTATGCAACACCTAATGCCCCCTTTCTGCCAGCAGCCGATCACCACAGTGTGCTGCTGAAATCGTGGTAGCAGCACTGCAAGTCCCAGCCAGCAGTCTGTAGTAATACCAAAAGAATAACAATTTTAAGCCCTTAAAAGGGCTTTCAGGTTTTTGTCTAGTATTCCCTGCCTACTGGAACATTAATTCCCTCCCTAACGCTCTCCCTGACAAACAGCAGCTTGTCAGATTTTTATATGGCAGGCTCATCTGATTTGGCCAACCAATCGCTGCTATCAATATGTATGGGTCCCACATGATCGCAGGATGTACAAAAGAGTCTCCTGCATGTTGATTGGCTGAGAAATTGTGCCCAAACTTACAGGAAACGGATGATGAGGTTTTCTCGAGTGTCGCCAGATGCTCGTCCGAGTAACGAGTACCATCGAGTACCCTAATACTCGATCGACTACCAAGCTTGGACGAGCATGTTCGCTCATCTCTACCCATTAACCTGGTCACATGACCCTGCAGCTTTAAGGAATGCCCCGCTCACCTGAAACCTTGGCTGCTCATGTTCAGGGAGATATTATTAAAATTTGGATGCCTTGGGAGCAATATTACTAAGTAGAGGCACTGAGGTGGGGGTCTGGGGGGTATAATTACTATATGGAGGCACAGGGGGCAATATTACTGTATGGAGGCACACCAGGGAAGGGGGAGCATTATCACTATGTGGAGGCTCAGGGAGAAATATTACTATATAGGGGTATGAGGGGCACAATTACTATATAGAGGCACAGGGAGCATAATTATTATATGAAAGCACAAGGGGCATTATTACTATATGGAGGACCAGAGAAACATTGTTTCTAAATGGAGGCACAGGGAGCAAAGTCACTATATAGGGGCAAAGAAGGGGGCAAGATTACTATACAGAGTATTGGGGAGCATTATTACTGTCATGGGGGGGGGGGGTTACTAGTAGGATTTAGAGCCGGGGTGTTAATTTCAAATACTTACTGGGCCAAAACTAACTAACTAGACAAACTAGTGGGCCAACCTTGATAAATATTGAAGAGCGCATCCGGCGGTCCTGGCAGTCAGAGCAGCGCGCAGTGTTCCTGGTACTGTCAGTGGTGATAAATTGCAGAAATCTTTTATTTTGTCCCTACCCACCTAAATATATAAGCCCCCCCTCTGTAACCCACATAGTAGTTACCCATTTTCTCCCCCAAGCAGTAGATAATCCCATAATTGTGCCCCATCTAATAGGCAACCACCCCATGGTGCCCCTTGTAGTAGCCAGCCCTCCCCTGTAGTCTGATATAGTAGCCAGCTCTCCCAATAGTGCCCAAATAGTAGCCAGCTCCTCAAGTGTCCCATATAGAAGCCAGCCCTCCCCAGTAGTCTCATATAGTAGCCAGCCCTCTCCAGTAGTCTCATATAGTAGCCAGCCCTCCCCAGTAGTCTCATATAGTAACCAGCCCTCCCCAGTAGTCTCATATAGTAGCCAGCCCTCTCCAGTAGTCTCATATAGTAGCCAACGCCTAGAACCCTACCCCTACACTACCCCTACCCCTGGATACAGCCCCCCTGTACTTACCCCATCCTGGCTGTCCCACTCCTGATGCCGATCCCGCTATGGAAATATGTCTGTCTGCTCATCTTTATTAGGAGGTAAAGGGGTGCCGTATTCACAGCTAGGGTGGGTTCGGGGAGGGCTGTCCAGGGGTGACAGGTTGTCCCAATAGCCTTTTCTGGAGCCCCAGAGGCCACAGGAGGCGGCGGGCACAGGAAGTGTGCAATGACGTCACTGCGCTGCAGACTCAAATATGGGCAGTCTGAGAGGCTGTCAGGACGACCCATATTATAATCTATAATATATAATGCAATGTCGGCGGGCCAGATGTAATTCAGACTGTGAATTACATGACGGGCCAAAAATAATGGCACGTCGGGCAGAGTTTGACATGTCTGATTTAGAGGCACAGAAGGTATTAAACTATCTGGAGGCACAGGGAGCATAATAACTCTATAGGGGCACAGGATGTGGTAGTGTTGTTGCTATTATTATTATTTAGAAGCACAGGAAACATTACCATACAGAGGCATATGGGGTATAGTTACTATATAGAGTCACAGGAGAAAATTATTACTATATGGAGACACAAGAGCCATTGGTAATATATGGAAGCAAAAGATCACATTCAATGTGATCTTTTGCTTCCATATATTAACAATGCCATTATTTTTGGCCCGCCATGTAATTCACAGTCTGAATTACATCTGGCCCGCCGACATTGCATTATATATTATAGATTATAATATGGGTCGTCCTGACAGCCTCTCAGACCGCCCATATTTGAGTCTGCAGCGCAGTGACGTCATTGCACACTTCCTGTGCCCGCCGCCTCCTGCGGCCTCTGGGCACTATTAGTGTATGAATACCCAAAGAGCATTATTGTATTAATGTACAGGGAGCATGACTACTATATGCTGAATTATTACTACATGGGGCACAGTGGGTGTTATTACTATATGGAGACACGGGGGCAATATTGTGAGATGGGGCACATGGTGACATTATTACTAATTGAAAGCACAGGAGATTTATTACTATGTGGAGGCACAGGGGTCAATATTATCATATTTAGGCATAAAGATACAATACAGGGTCCATATCTATACAGGGGACATTGTTACTATATAAGTGCACAAGAAGCCATTATTGTTATAGTAAGGTACAGGGAACATTATTACTATATGGGGACACAGGAAGATATTATTGCTATAGTAAGGTAAAGGGGACATTATTACTATATGGGGACACAGGAAGATATTATTGCTATAGTAAGGTAAAGGGGACATTATTACTATATGGGGACACAGGAAGATATTATTGCTATAGTAAGGTAAAGGGGACATTATTACTATATGGGGACACAGGAGGATATTATTTCTATAGTAAGGTACAGGGGACATAATTACTATATGGGGCACAGGAGGATATTATTACAATAGTAAGGTACAGGGGGACATTATTACTATATGGGGGCATAGGAGAATATTATTGCTATAGTAAGGTACAGGGGACATAATTACTATATGGGGGCACAGGAGGATATTATTACTATAGTAAGGTAGAGGGGACATAATTACTATATAGGGGCGCAGGAGGATATTATTGCTATAGTAAGGTACAGGGAACATTATTACTATATGGGGGCACAGGAGGATATTATTGCTATAGTTAGGTATAAGGGGGCATTATTACTATATGGGGGCACAGGATATTATTGCTATAGTAAGGTACAGGAGAAGTAATTACTATATGGGGGCACAGGATATTATTGCTATAGTAAGGTACAGGGGACATAATTACTATATGGGGGCACAGGAGGATATTATTGCTATAGTTAGGTATAAGGGGACATTATTACTATATGGGGGCACAGGAGGGTATTATTATTATAGTAAGGTACAGGGGACATTATTACTATATGGGGCACAGGAGGATATTATTATTATTATAGTAAAGTACAGGGGACATAATTACTATATGGGGGCACAGGAGGATATTATTATTATAATAAGGTACAGGAGACATTATTACTATATGTGGCACAGGAGGATATTATTGCTATAGTAAGGTACAGGAGAAGTAATTACTATATGGGGGCACAGGAGGATATTATTGCTATAGTAAGGTACAGGGGACATAATTACTATATGGGGGCACAGGAGGATATTATTGCTATAGTTAGGTATAAGGGGACATTATTACTATATGGGGGCACAGGAGGGTATTATTATTATTATAGTAAGGTACAGGGGACATTATTACTATATGGGGGCACAGGAGGGTATTATTATTATTATAGTAAGGTACAGGGGACATGATTACTATATGGGGGCACAGGAGGGTATTATTACTATAGTAAGGTACAGGGGACATGATTACTATATGGGGGCACAGGAAGATAGTATTTCTATAGTAAGGTACAGGGGACATGATTACTATATGGGGGCACAGGAGGGTATTATTACTATAGTAAGGTAGAGGGGACATAATTACTATATGGGACACAGGATGATATTATTACTATAGTAAGGTACAGGGGGCGTTATTACTATATGGGGGCACAAAAGTTACTATATTGAAGGTAAAGGGAAACGTTATGAAATAATGGAGAGTCAGAGAGCATTGTAATACATGAAAACACAAATGCCATATGAAGGGGTATTATGGGCAAAATTTACTGATGGGTTATCCACAGGACAATTGGCACCTGTGCCGATCAGCTATTTAATGCTGCAATAAATAAGGAGTTTGTGTAGCGGTGGGGATGTGCAACTGCAGCATACCTGTAGCTCCTATTCAAGGGAATAGGAGCTGAGCTGCAGTCAGATCTATGTCAGATGGAGACCCTCCTGTGGATCACTGGTACCTGTAATTCCTTATGCAGGCTGCAGAGACCCTATATTATACTAGTATGTCCCTCTGTATGGAGGACTCTCTATCACGTTGGTCTTTGCAGTAGATGAAGTATATGTTGTCATTATTTGGCCCTTGTATAAAGCTGTTAGGTTAAGTGAAGGACCATACTATGTTAGCTTTTTGACTGATGCTCTTTTGGTAGGTTTTTAGGTTGTCCACTTTTGCTGGAACATTACCCGGCTACCTAACCAAGCCGCTCTAACCTGATGAAGCTAAGAGAGAACATTGCCCTCTGCACTGCTCTTTGTGAGCCACACTAACACATGGGCTATATTAATTTAAAGGGAATCCGTCAGCTCCCGGGCCCTACCTGAGGTGCTGGAAGTGTGCTGTAGCTGGCAGTCCCCCAGTAAGCATGGTGCCTTTTTGGTAATTTTCCGTGCAGCGGATTATGTACAATCTTATGTCTCCTACTGTCACAGAGCTGTTGTTCGTGCCCCACTTGTCATGCATCCTCCTCCCTCTTCATGAATAATCAATGCTGCCCGGCCTCCTGCTCGCTCAGCTGTCAGCTGATTGCAGATCAGTCCTCTGTAGGCAGTTTATCTCTGAAAGAATCTCTCCTCCCTAATGTGTTGGAGCTGTGGTCTAGGGTAACTCACCTGTCTAGAGACCTGCCAGCAATTCATTCTCTGGTTTGAACCACCTGATGGAAATTAAATAGATGTCTTTTTTTCTCATTATTGTATCATTTTTAAGGCTATGTTCACACAGTATTTTTGCTAAGTATTTGGTCAGTATTTTGCAACCAAAACCAGGAGTGGATTGAGAACACAGAAAGGCTATGTTCTCACACTGTTGAAATTGAGCAGATGGCTGTCATTTAATGGGAAATATCGAACGTTGTTTAAAAAAAAAAAAAAAACAGCAATTATTTGCCATTAAATGACAGCCATCCACTCAATTTCAACAGTGTGTTAACATAGCCGTTCAGTGTTTTCAATCCACTTCTGGTTTTGGTTGCAAAATACTGACCAAAATACTGAGCAAAAATACTGTATGTGTGAACATAGCCTTAAAAATGATACAATGAGAAAAAAAAAGACATCGATTTAATTTCCATCAGGGGATTAGAACCAGAGAATGACCTGCTGTCAGGTCTCTAGACAAGTGAGTTACCCTAGACCACAGTTCCAACACATTACAGAGGAAAGATTCTTTCAAACATAAAATGCCTACAGAGGACTGATCTGCAATCTAACAGCTGTGCGAGCAGGAGGCGGGGCAGCATTGATTATTCATGAAGTGGGAGGAGGATGCATGACAAGTGGGGCAGGAACAACTGCTCTGTGACAGTAGGAGACATAAGATTGTACATAATCCGCTGCACAGAAAATTACCAAAAAGGCACCATGCTCACTGGGGGACTGCCAGCTACAGCACAGTGTCAACACCTTAGGTAGTGCCCGGGAGCTGACGGATTCCCTTTAACATAAAAGACCTCTAATCTCACAATCTTGAGTCTTTCGAGTGGCTCCATATGGAAATGTGGTACTCGGCCAGTGATGTTATGTTACTTGTGACGCCAGTCTTGTGGTACTATAGAGGTGTGATGTTGATACCTGTTTGGCTGACTTATTGTCCCTGAATGGTTGGTAACCTCCGGGCTTGTTGCGGGTCTTTTTAAGTCCCTTGTCACGGCAACCAGGCGTGGTAGTAAACACACTCGGGATGTCGGTACACCAACAACAGGGAAGGAAAAAATAACCCAAGCTAGGTGGGTGTATGGGTGCAGGTGCAAGCAGAGGAGACAGAGTCCCTTGCGTTTCATACAAAAATAGAACAGTTTACTGTATAACGTTGCAGATAAACATTACTCTCTATGCAAATCTTGACAAACTTGGGTGCTGACAATAACTTAGACTTAGTGCTTTCAGGAATAGGTGCTTGAAGAAAGCAACTTTGGTAGAAGTAGTAGTGTTTTGTAGAGGTCGAGAGGAGAGGAGTGCCAGAAGAACCTTTGCCCAGTGTAGATCCTGTACTCTGCCGGAACTAAAGATTAGATATAAGTAGATAAGTGATACTCGTACTTACGTTTAGACAATGTCTGATTCTCCTTTTGCCCCCTAGAGTCGTAGAACCCATCCTAGGTGGGTGGGTAGCACAAGCCCCAGTCATCGGTTCTTTGGGTGTAGCAGGTGGCCATGACTTCCCAGTCGACCTGCACTGCGCAGTAGGATATGTAGACCTTTTACTCTGGTACCTTTGTCCTACTGAAGTCAGCTCCTCTTGGTTCAGGAGTCTGCCCTGCACCTTTTCGAGGGGTTCCTGGCGTGGGCTAGGGTGTTCCTAAGTGGCTGCTCTCCCCTACTGCGAGCTTAGCACTGCATAGCAAAAGTAGTGGTCGCTGCTGTAGAAGCAATCTCTGTCAGAGTTAGTCTCTCCTGCATCTGTCCCCTTGAAGCTCCATCAACTAAGTCCCTGTACTTCCTCCCATACAGAGCTAACTCCTCCTTTATGACTGAGTGTGCGTGTAAGAGAGAACAGACAGGATAGGACAGAGACAAAGGGCACCTGTGAGTGGCCAGCACATGAACACATGACACAAACAACTAACCCATTAACTTCAGCTGTGTAGACAAGTAATAAATATAAATATTAGTGACACCTAGAGTGCTCAACTTATTGGGATGCATATACATAACAAAACCCATGGTGGGACACCACATAATGAATAGAGCCATGGGTCATGTGTCATACCCCCGATCTAGAGATTGCCAGGAGGTGCGGATGTTGGACCCCTGCAATCTCTTACTTGTGCCCTATCCTGTGGATAGGGGACAATTTAGTTTTATGTTGGAATACTGTTTTAATATATTATGACATTTCCCTACAGACTCTGATAACTGCATAAAATGCCCCAGTTATGAATGGGCGAATGAGAAGAGAGACCGATGTCTGCCCAAAGTCCTGGATTCATCTCTTACCACAATGACACAATGGCTTCTGTATTCTCCTGTGTCTCGCTCTTCGGATGTCTTGTGACCGGCTCATATTAGGAATATTTATCTCTTACCGGGACACTCCTATTGTTAGAGCTAATAACCGGAACCTGAGTTATCTCCTCCTGGTCTCCATCATCCTCAGCTTCCTCTCTGTCTTCTTGTTCTTGGTCGTCCCACTGATGTCACTTGTAGATTACGGGAAACCAGTTTTGGAGTCTTCTTCTCGGTTGCCGTCTCTTCACTTCTCGCCAAGACTGTGATGGTTTGTGTGGCTTTTAAGTCCACCAAGCCTGGAAGCCCCTGGAGGAAATGGCTGGGTTTGAAGCTGTCCTATACCATAGTGTGGTTGTGTTCATTCATTCAGGTTGTAATCTGTGCTATCTGGTTGTCTACCTCTCCTCCATTCCAGGACCTGGACACTCAGTCTTATCCTGGGAAGATCATCAGTCAGTGTAATGCAGGGTCAGATATCTGGTTCTACTCCATGTTGGGGTATCTGGGTTCCTGGCAGCGGTGAGCTTTGTTCTGGCTTTCATGGTGAGGACATTACCGGACACTTTCAATGAGGCCAAGTACATCACCTTCAGCATGCTGGTGTTCTGCAGTGTCTGGATCGCCATGATCCCGGCTTATCTGAGCACCACAGGGAAAATCCATGGTGGCTGTGGAGGTCTTTGCAGTGATGGCGTCCAGTGCTGGACTCTTAGGATGTGTGTTTCTCCCCAAATGTTTCATCATTTTATTTAGATGTGAAATAAATAGAAAAACTGATCTGCTAGGGAGAGAAAGAAGGGATGATAGCAAACTAAGTCCCGAGAGTCACCGGCACTACAGGTCCCAGCATAGAGATATTTATCACAGACAACACTTCCCTCTCTTATTGATGTACAGTAGGTGGTTCTCAGCTGTCAGCAGTTCAATTCATTCCATGCACAAAAGAAGTAATCTTCAGCGGGAAACAAGAGGACGTTCCCTCAAAATATGTACAAAATGTACATAAAACCAATTAAAAACACATCACAATAAACCTTAGAGAAAGCTACTGCAATCGTATCTGTCATTCAGACCGAGACGTCCAAGCGCATTTGTAGCAATAACGTAACGTGCTTCTATCTGTAACAATTTTCTATTGGTGTCCACATTCCTTGTGTGTAATTCCATGTGTGTAATTGTCTGGCACAGCCCTTCCCAGTAGTCAGAGAACACATATCGTCTTTTATTCTTACTTGCATTTTACGTATTGTCTCAGCAATGTAATAAATTCCAGATGGGCAAAACATCACATATAGCACATTTTTAGTTAGGAATTTAATAAAACTCGTATCTCGAACTCCTTACTCCCTAATAGGGATGAGCGAACCGAACCGTTATGAACCAGATTCGTTACGAACTTTGCAAAAAGTTTGTGACGAAGTTCGTTAAAATCGCAACGGCGTCGCAAAACTGTACTTTAATCAGAGAATAGAACAGGCTACAAGGGATTATCTATATAATAAAAATTAAAGTCTGTCTGTCTTTCCCAAATAGACTTCCAAAGGCCTGAACCGTTTGACCCAAAATTTGGCCCACAGATACATTGGGTGCCCGGGAAGGTTATTGCGAAGGTCCCGACCCCGCCAGATGTACAGGAGGGGAGGGGGAGGGGAAAGAGAGGCGCCACATAGAGATGAATGGGAAAATCTCCTCACTGCAAACACAGGTGATATAATTAGCTGCAGCAGACACGGCAGTTGGAGCCTTAGCAACCAATAGGATTACTGCTTTCATTTTCACAGGGAGCAATGGTTGCTAGGGAAGCTGCCTCACAACATCCACAGTAATAACTGGTAGACCCCCTACTCCATCTATACAGTACATGTATACAGGACCCCCTACTCCATCTATACAGTACATGTATATACAGGGACCCCCTACTCCATCTATACAGTACATGTATACAGGGACCCCCTACTCCATCTATATAGGACATGTATATACAGGGCCCCCTACTCCATCTATACAGTACATGTATATACAGGACCCCCTACTCCATCTATACAGTACATGTATACAGGGCCCCCTACTCCATCTATACAGTACATGTATATACAGGACCCCCTACTCCAACTATGCAGTACATGTATACAGGACCCCCTACTCCATCTATACAGGACATGTATATACAGGGCCCCCTACTCCATCTATACAGGACATGTATATACAGGGCCCCCTACTCCATCTATACAGTACATGTATATACAGGACCCCCCTACTCCATCTATACAGTACATGTATACAGGACCCCCTACTCCATCTATACAGTACATGTATACAGGACCCCCTACTCCATCTATACAGTACATGTATACAGGCCCTTCTACTCCATCTATACAGTATATGTATACAGGACCCCCTACTCCATCTATACAGTACATGTATATACAGGACCCCCTACTCCATCTATACAGTACATGTATACAGGGCCCCCTACTCCATCTATACAGTACATGTATACAGGACCCCCTACTCCATCTATACAGTACATGTGTATATACAGGACCCCCTATTCCATCTATACTGTACATGTATATACAGGGCACTACAGGTATACCAAACTGTGACTGGGTAACATTGCCACACCAGACCTGACCAATACCGCCATACTGTGCCGGATAACACTGTCATACCAGACCTGACCAATACCGCCATACTGTGACTGGATAACACTGCCATACCAGACCTGCCCAATACTGCCACACTGTGTCTGGATAACACCGCCATACCAGACCTGAACTGACCAATACCACCATACCGTGACTGGGTAATACTGCCATACTGTGACTGGATAACACCATCATATCAGACCTGACCAATACCACCATACTGTGACTGGATAACATCGCTATACCAGACCTGACCAATACCACCATGACTGGATAACACCGCCACACCAGACCTGACCAATACTACCATACTGTGACTCTGGGTAACACTGTCCTAACACACTTGACCAACACCACCATACTATGAATGGAAAAAAACTGCCTATACCACACCTGACCAATACCGCCCATACTGTAACTGGATAACACTGTCATACCACACCTGACCAATACCGCCATACTGTGACCTGGATAAACACTGCCAGACCTGACCAATACCGCCATACTATGACTGAATAACACTGCCATACCAGACCTGACCAATACTGCCATACTGTGACTGGACAACACTGCCATTCCACACCTGACCAATACCGCCATACTGTGACTGGATAACACCACTGTACCAGACCTGACCAATACCGCCACATTGTGACTGGAGAACACCGCCACACCAGACCTGACCAGTACTGCCATACTGTGACTGGATAACACCGCCATACCAGACATGACCAATACCGACACACTGTGACTAAATAACACTGCCATACCAGACCTGACCAATACCCCCATACTGTGACTGGATAACACCGCTATACCCAGACCTGACCAATACCGCCACACCCCCCTCGAAAAGACACCAGATTTTCTGGCAAGTCTGAACGGGAGGGTACTGCCCCTCTGCAAGGTGCTACCCTACACACCACACTGTGGGTGCCTAATGGTAAATACGACCCTGCAGGTATACAGGACACTACAGGTATACAGGACCCCAAAACTATACACTACAGGTGCACGGGACCTCCACCAACTATATACTACAGGTATACAGGACCCCAAACTTTACACTACAGGTATACAGGACCCCAAAACTATACACTACAGGTATACAAGACCTCCACCAACTATATACTTCAGGTATACAGGACCTCCACCAACTATATACTACAGGTATACAGGACCCCAAACTATACACTACAGGTAATACAGGACCCCAAAACTATACCCTACAGTTATATAGGAACTCCACCAACTATATACTACAGGTATACAGCACCTTCACCAACTCTATACTACAGGTATACAGGACCCCAAAGCTATATACTACAGGTATACAGGAACTCCACCAACTATATACTACAGGTATATAGGACCCCAAAACTATACACTACAGGTTTACAGGACCTCCACCAACTCTATACTACAGTTATACAGAACCTTCAAACTATGCACTACAGGTTATAACAGGACCTCCGAACTATATACTACAGGTATACAAGACTCCACCAATTATACACTACAGGTATCCAGGACCCTTAAACTATAAACTACAGGTATACAAGACCTCCACTAACTATACATTACAGGTATACAGCACCAACTATATACTACAGGTATACAGGACCCCCGAACTATACAGTACAGTATACAGGAAGCCTTCACCAACGGTACACTGCAGGTATATAAAGGACCTCCCTCAACTATACACTACAGGTATACAGCCCCCCAAACTATGCACTACAGATATGCGAGGACCCCTAAAAACTATACATTGTGGGTATACAGAACCCCTCCAACTATGCACTACAGGTATACACTAATTCCACGGATTAACTCAAATGAAACAATACCTTTAGCTTGGCCTCCTGGGCACCTTAGAACAAATCTAATTAACACACTGACACTTTATACCCGGGCAGCGCCGGGTACATTTTCTAGTCTATATCATAAAAATCAAAGTCTGTCTGTCTGTCCTTCTGTCCGTCTGTCCTCTATAGACTTCCAAACGCCTGAACTGTTTGACCCCAAATTTGGCACACAGATACATTGGGTGCCTGGGAAGGTTATTGCGAAGGTCCCGTCCCCGCCAGATGTACAGGAGGGGAGGGGAGGGAAGAAAGAGAGGCGCCCCATAGTAGGTGAATGGGAAAATCTCCTCACTGCAAACACAGGTGATATAATTAGCTGCAGCAGACACGGCAGTTGGAGTCCTTAGCAACCAATAGGATTACTGCTTTCATTTTCACAGGGAGCAATGGTTGCTAGGGAAGCTGCTCACAACATCCACAGTAATAACTGGTAGACCCCCTACTCCAACTATACAGTACATGTATATACAGGACCCCCTACTCCATCTATACAGTACAGGTATACAGGGCCCCCTACTCCATCTATACAGTACATGTATACAGGACCCCCTACTCCATCTATACAGTACATGTATACAGGGCCCCCTACTCCATCTATACAGTATATGTATATACAGGGCACTACAGGTATACCAAACTGTGACTGGGTAACACTGCCACACCAGACCTGACCAATACCGCCATACTGTGACTGGATAACACTGTCATACCAGACCTGACAATACCACCATACTGTGACTGGATAACACCGCTATACCAGACCTGACCAATACCACCATACCGTGACTGGATAACATCGCCACACCAGACCTGACCAATACCGCCATACTGTGACTGGATAACACTGTCATACCAGACCTGACAATACCACCATACTGTGAATGGATAACACCGCCACACTAGACCTAACCAATACTGCTATACCGTGCTGGATAACACTGCCAGACCTGACCAATACTGCCATACTGTGACTGGATAACACTGTCATATCAGACCTGACCAATAACCGCCATAACTGTGCCGGATAACACTGTCATACCAGACCTGACCAATACACCATACTGTGACTGGATAACACTGCCATACCGTGACTGGATAACACTGCCATTTCAGACCTGACTAATACCGCCAAACTGTGACTGGGTAACACCGCCACACCAGACCTGACCAATACCGCCATACTGTGACTGGATAACATTGTCATATCAGACTTGACCAATACCGCCATACTGTGACTGGATAAAACTGTCATATCAGACCTGACCAATACCGCCATACTGTGAATGGATAACACCGCCACACCAGACCTGACCAATACCGCCATACTGTGACTGGATAACACCATCATATCAGACCTGACCAATACTGCCATACTGTGACTGGATAACACCGCTATACCAGACCTGAACAATACCGCCATACCGTGACTGGATAACACTGCCACACCAGATCTGACCAATACCGCCATACTGTGACTGGATAACACCGCCATACCAGACATGACCAATACCGACACACTGTGACTGAATTACACTGTCATATGGGTAAATACAACCCTGCAGGTATACAGGACACTACAGGTATACAGGACCCCAAAACTATACACTACAGGTGCACGGGACCTCCACAAAACTATATACTACAGGTATACAGGACCCCAAAGTTATACACTACAGGTATACAGGACCTCCACAACTATATACTACAGGTATACAGGACCCCAAACTATACACTACAGGTATACGGGACCCCAAAACTATACACTACAGGTATACAGGAACTCCACCAACTATATACTACAGGTATATAGGACCTCAAACTATACACTACAGGTATACAGGACCTCAAAACTATACACTACAGGTATACAAGACCTACACCAACTCTATAATACAGGTATACAGCACCTTCACCAACTCTATACTACAAGTATGCGGGACCCCAAATATACTACAGGTATACAGGAACTCCACCAGCTATATACTACAGGTATATAGGACTATACAAACTATACACCTGAAACTATTCACTACAGGTATACAGGACCCCTGAACTATATACTACAGGTATACAAGACCTCCACCAACTATACAGTACAGGTATACAGCACCAACTATATACTACAGGTATACAGGACCCCCAAACTATACAGTACAGGTATACAGGACCTTCACCAACTGTACACTGCAGGTATACAGGACCTCCCTCAACTATACACTACAGGTATACAGCCCCCCCCCAACTACACACTACATGTATACAGGACCCCCCCAACTATACACTATAGGTATACAGCCCCCCCAACTATGCACTACAGATATGCGAGAACCCTAAAAACTATACATTGTGGGTATACAGAACCCCTCCAACTATGCACTACAGGTATACACTAATTCCACTGATTAACTCAGATGAAACAATACCTTTAGCTTGGCCTCCTGGGCACCTTAGAACAAATCTAATTAACACACTGACACTTTATACCCGGGCAGCACCGGGTACATTTTCTAGTTACTCCTATAATCCCTTTTATCCTGGTATTATGTGAATATCAAGGTGTGTGACGTCACTCCAGGAAAAGGAAGTGCTTGAGCCTGGCTGCAGTTCCTTATTGTGTTTCCAGACGGCAGAGAGAGAGGAGGTGTACGTTAGGCAGAGAGGGAAAGCACATAGATTAAATATCCAAACAACTGGATAAGTACAGGGAGAGATAGAGAAGGAGTATATATTATTTGTGAGAGAAGCAGGAGAGAGGAAGATAACAAAAAAAATCACAAGATACAGGGAAAGCTTGATAAGCTCATACATAGTGAAAGAGGCTGAGAAATGAAGAGTTAGGTAGAGGGAGAGAGAGATAGTCATCTAACTAAAAAATCGTGATATCTAGGGAGAGATAGGGAGATAAAAAAAAGAAATAGGGAGAGAAAAGTGAGAAGAGTCACTCAGGAGTCAGGACACGTAGCATTGAACCAGCTACTGTTCCGTGACAGAGAGGAGACGCTAGACGTTTGTTTGTGATCAGCTGTTGTAGGTGACGCTAAGTCAGCGCCTCACAAAAGCTGTCCGTTTGTGCTCTGCTGGTTGCCGTTAACCCCGGCTAGCTGCCCGCAACCAAAAAAGTTTTAAAAAAAACATGAAAAAAAAAAAAATTGGTTTGTTTGTAATCAGCTGTTCTATGTGACGCTAAGTCAGCGCCTTACAAAAGCTGTCCGTTTGTGCTCTGCTGGTTGCCGTCAAACCTGTCTAGCCACCCGAAACCAAAAAAGTTTAAAAAAAATAAAAAAAAGTTTGTTTGTTTGTGATCAGCTGTTCTATTTGAGGCGAAGTCAGCGCCCCACAAAAGCTGTCCGTTTGTGCTCTGCTGGTTGCCGTCAAACCCGTCTAGCCAACAGCAACCAAAAAAGTTTTAAAAAAACGTAAAAAAATAAAATAAAAAAAGTTTGTTTGTTTGTGATAAGCTGTTCTATTGAGGCGAAGTCAGCGCCCTACAAAAGCTGTCCGTTTGTGCTCTG
>NW_027208654.1:0-50752 GCF_027789765.1 Dendropsophus ebraccatus
AGACTGATGCAACCCTTTGTCTTGGAATATTTCAGTCACTTGCACTTTATAATATCAGCAGGGCTCAGGTCAGGCGAGAACAGAATGTCTGTGGTGCTCAGAACCACAGGATACTGTCGCCAACGTAGCAGCTAGGGAATGCCAGGGATGTTCGCAATAATAGACTTTAGTCAAAACTGAAGGAAATAAAAACTATCGACACCCGCAGAGGACAACAAAAGCAGCAGTACGATCGCAAAAGTTACGTCACAAAAAAAAGTGTGTGTCATAAGTTACTGATCACAGCTGTCTCATGCTGGAGACCGCCTCGATAGGAGAATATTGGAAGAGAGATCAACAGCCCAGCGTTGATCCACCTCCCCGTCCGCCGCTCATTCATCACTATTTCTTATAGGTACGCTCACGCCTAGATACTAAATTATTTTTAGAGACAAGACGCTTAAGCATGTCTACGGGGAAAAAAAAAATTACATTTTTTTATTTGTTCACACAATATTTTTCAAGGCCCTTCATTGGTACACAAGCTGGCAGTATTTGAGGTGGTTGTAAATGGAGGAGAAACATGTTAACAACACAGCAAGATGCGTCTATCACACAGAGTACATAACACTGGGATAAAGAGGGGCTAGTGTTGCTGTCTCGTCTGCTTAATGTTTTCTAATGTTGCAATAAAAATAAATCTGCTGGTATGTGTGCCAGGCGTATTACTGCACTAACTTTCAAGGCCAGTGTTATTACCCTTAATAATTAAGCTAAAGAAACTACAACTTTCTATAAACGAAATCACATCACACAGTCAATAACTCACCTCGATACTAAAAACCACAATGGACGAAAGCAAAGACTCAATTGGAGATTAAGGTTTGTTTCTGGAGTGGAGTGTTATTATCACAGTTTTGTCATGAAAAAATGAAAGGAGATGGATTGGCGTGCCGTATAAGAGAGCCGCCAATGGCTAGGCCACGTTTTGAACTATGCTGCCCTTGTGTCCATACAACAGCAAGACAAGGGCAGCTAATTCACAACCACGCTTGGAGCTGCAAAATGTCAATCTTATTGTTGAAATATTAGGTTTGTTTTAATAACAGTACAAAGATAATATGTTACCAATATTGCTTCATTTACTCTCAGGACCATGCAGATAATAGAATGCAAGGTTATGGAGCTACAGGGGAATTAAGGGCAATATACTTCTACATCTTAATTCCATACTATAATCAGAAATGCTCTTGCATTTCTAGAGGATATTAATAACATCATAACATTGCATCATGTAAATATATTTTTGCACATTTTAAGTAGTTCCCCACAGGTAAAGCTTTATGTTAGAGAGTCCATTAGGTTCTATATGCACTATAAGCCGAACTGTGCTCAGTCTGTATAACAAGCAAATGCCTCAATACATGGCTCATACATACAAGTGATTAAGGCCCAGCTCCGAACAGTATATTTTTTATAAATGATATAGTAACTTTATTAACTTTTCATATCTGTACATGGAGTTTAATTCCTTTTACATATAATAACATCAAATGATGTACAGAGGCAAAGCTACCCAGTTTTTAGTAAAACAAGATACATTTATTTTTTTTTTCTAATATTTTTATTTTCTGGATGTAGATTATTTTTTTTTTTTTGTATATATTAAATAAGCAGGGTCATTTCAGCAAATTTTGTGAATACAAGAAACTGTATTGTATCTTATTAGACAAAAATACTAGCTTCTTATGTTGTCGTCCACTCTGAAAAACCACACCTGCACCATCCTGTAGCTAGTTCACAGATCAATTTACAAACAAGACAATTCTATAGAGGAGGAAGAGGAAGAGTAGCTGGGTACACAGGCTGAGAAAGACATAGAACTGTCAAGTGAGATCTCACCCAGGGCTTTGACACACATGCAGCGTAAGAGCAACAGCTGTTTCACCACTTTATCTGGCTATTTATGTACATTTTATTACTTTTAAAAAAAAAGAAAGAAATTCAAATAAAAGTAAACGTGCTTAAAACTATTTAATCATTTTTGCACTATGATCTGTAAATTATTTTTTTATCTGTACTACTGTTAGGCCATGTTCCCACAACTTTTATTATAGAATGTATTTATTTAATTATAAAAAAACCCTTTTTTTGTAATTTTAAACCCCTCGTGCTGCAGCTAGTTTGGGCCTTAATGACCAGGCTAATTTTTCAAAATCTGACCTGTCTCACTTTATGCTCTTATAGCTCAGTGATGCTTTAACGTATGCTAGCGATTCTGAGATTGTTTTTTCGTGACATATGGCACTTTATGTTAGTGGCAAAATTTGGTCACTACTTTGTGTGATTTTTTGTGAAAAAACATCAAAATATCATGAAAAATTTAAAAAATTTGCATTTTATGAACTTTGAAATTCTCTGCTTCTAAAAAAAGAAAGTCGTAGCACATAAATTAGTTACTAAGTCACATTACCAATATGTCTTCTTTATTCTGGCATAATTTGGTAAACATATTTTACTTTTTTAGGGTGTTATGGGGCTTAGAAATTTATCAGCAAATTATCACATTTTCGTGACACTGATTTTTTTAGGGACCAGTTCTTTTTTTAAATGGATTTAGAAGTCTGGTATCCTGAAAAAACCCCATAAGTGACCCCATTTTGGAAACTACACACCTTAAAGAATTAATCTAGGGGTATAATGAGCATTTTAACCCTACAGGGGCTGGAGGGAAAGTATTCACAATTAGGCAGTAAAAAAATTGAAAATTTAAATTTTCCAATAATATATACGTTTAGATTAAAGTTTCTCATTTTCAAAGGAATATGAGACAAAAAGCACCCCAAAATTTGTAACGCAGGTTCTCTTGAGTACAACGGTTACCCCATATGTGGGCGTAAACCACTGTATGGGCACACAGCAGGACTCAGAAGGAAGGGAGCGCCAATTAGCTTTTCCAATGCAAATTTTGCTGAAGAAGTTTCTGAGCGCCAGGTGCGTTTGCAGAGCCCCTGTAGTGTCAGCAGAGAGAAAACCCCCCCATAAGTCACCCCATTTTGGAAAGTACACCCCTCAAAGAATTCATCTTGGTGTGTGGTGACCATTTTGACCCCACAGGTATTACAGGAAAGTATTCAAAAGAAGACAGTAAAAATGAAAAACTTGAATTCTTCCAATAATATGTTCGTTTAGTTTGAAATTTCTCAATTTCACGAGGAACAAGAGGAAAAAAGTACCCCAAAATTTGTAACGCAGGTTCTCCCGAGTACAATGGTACCCCATATGTGGGCATAAACCACTGCATGGGCACACAGGAGGGCTCAGAAGGGAAGGAGCGCCAATTAGCTTTTTCAATGCAGATTTTGCTGCAGAAGTTTCCGAGCGCCAGGTGCGTTTGCAGAGCCCCTGTAGTGTCCGTAGAAGAGAACCCCCCCCAAAAGTCACTCCATTTTGGAAAGTGCACCCCTCAAAGTATTCATCTTGGTGTGTGGTGACCATTTTGACCCCACAGGTATTACAGGAAAGTATTCAAAAGTAGACAGTAAAATGAAAAAACTCAAATTTTTCCAATATTATGTTCTTTTAGTTGAAATTTCTCAATTTCACGAGGAACAAGAGGAAAAAAGTACCACAAAATTTGTTAAAGCAGGTTCTCCTGAGTACAATGGTACCCCATATGTGGGCGTAAACCACTGCATGGGCACACAGGAGGGCTCAAAAGGGAAGGAGCGCCAATTAGCTTTTTCAATGCAGATTTTGCTGAAGAAGTTTCTGAGCGCCAGGTGCGTTTGCAGCGCCCCTGTAGTGCTAGCGGAGTAAGATCTCGCCATAAGTCACTCCATTTTGGAAAGTGCACCCCTCATAGAATTTATTTTGGGGTGTGGTGAGCATTTTGACCCCACAGGTATTTGAGGAAAGTATTCAAAAGTAGACAGTAAAATGAAAACTCGAATTTTTCCAATAATATGTTCCTTTAGTTTGAAATTTCTCAATTTCACGAGGAACAGGAGAGAAATGTCACCCCAATATATGTAAAGCAGGTTCTCCTGAGTAAACGGTACCCCATATGTGGGCATAAACCACTGCATGGGCACACAGCCGGCTCAGAAGGGAAGGAGCGCCAATTAGCATTTTCAGTGCAGATTTTTTCTGAAGAAGTTTCTGAGCGCCAGGTGCGTTTGCAGAGCCCCTGTAGTGTCAGCAGAATAGATTCCCCCCAAAAGTCACCACATCTTGGAAAGAGCACCCTCAAAGAATTCATCTTGGGGTGTGGTGGACCATTTTTACCCCACAGGTATTAGAGGAAAGTATTCAAAATTGGCCAGTAAAAATGAAAACTCGAATTTTTCCAATAATATGTTGGTTTAGTTTGAAATTTCTCAATTTGACGAGGAACAGGAGAGAAACGTACCCAAAATCTGTAACGCAGGTTCTCCTGAGTACAACGGTACCCCATATGTGGGCATAAACCACTGTATGGGCACACAGCAGGGCTAGAAGGGAAGGATGCGCCGATTTACAGGAGCAAAGCGCAGCTAGTAATGGTTATTAGAATAGCGCAGTTACTAAAATAAGATAAAAAAAATGAGATTACAGGTAATGTGGGGTGGTTACGGGCAACCAGGGGTGGTTATGGGCAACCTGAGGTGGTTACAGGTAATCTGGGGTGGGTACGGACAACATGGGGTGGTCACGAGCAACCTGCTGTGGTTACAGGCAACGTTGGGTGTGGTTACAGGCAACGCGGGGTGGTTACGGGCAACGTGTGGTGGTTTGGGCAACGTGTGGTGGTCACGGGCAACCTGCTGTGGTTACAGGCAACGTGGGGTGGTACAGGCAACGTGGGGTGGTTACAGGCAACGTGGGCTGGTTACAGGCAACGTGGGCTGGTAACGGGCAACCTGCTGTGTTACAGACAATCTGGGATGGTACGGGAAACGTGGGGTGGTTACGGGCAACCTGCAGTGCTTACAGACAATCTGGGGTGGATACGGGCAACGTGGGGTGGTTACGGGGCAACCTGCAATGCTTACAGACAATCTGGGGTGGTTACAGCAACGTTGGCTGGTACGGGCAACCTGCAGTGCTTACAGACAATCTGAGGTGGATACGGGCAACGTGGGGGTGGTTACGCGCAACCTGCAGTGCTTACTGACAATCTGGGGTGGTTACGGGCAACGTGGGTTGGTTACGGGCAATGTGGGTGGTACGGATAAACTGAAGTTCTTATAGGCAATCTGGGGTGGGTACCTGTAATCTGACATGGGCACCGCAATCTGGAGGGGGTCATTGGCAATTTGGGGTGGCAGAGGCAAGGTGCGGTGGTCAGAGGCGACGTGCGGTGGTCAGAGGCGACGTGCGGTGGTCAGAGGCGACGCTGCGGTGGTCAGAGGCGACGTGCGGTGGTCAGAGGCGACGTGCGGTGGTCAGAGGCATTGTGGCGTGGTCAGAGGCATCGTGGCGTGGTCAGAGGCATCGTGGCGTGGTCAGAGGCAACGCGCAGTGGTTACGTGCAATCTGGGGGGGGTTACATGTAATCTGGCATGATTACGGGGAACCTGGGGGGGTTATGTGCAACCTGGAAGGGTTACAGACAATCTGGGATTGTTACTGATAAACTGAAGTGCTTATAGGTAATCTGGGGTGGGTACATGTAATTTGGGGTGGTTACGGGCAATCTGGAGGGGGTCACTGGCAATTTGCGGTGGTTACGGGCAACGTGCGGTGGTTACGGGCAACGTGCGGTGGTTACGGGCAACGTGCGGTGGTTACGGGCAACGTGCGGTGGTTACGGACAACGTGCGGTGGTTACGGGCAACGTGCGGTGGTTACGGGCAACGTGCGGTGGTTACGGGCACGTGCGGTGGTTACGGGCAACGTGCGGTGGTTACGGGTAATCTGGGGAGGGGTTAGGGGTTAATTGGGAGTAAACTGCAATTATTACTATAATAAAAAGTGTGTGTTTTATTTTTTTGTATGTTTGTCACTTTTTGTACTTTACATATTCATTTCACTGTATTACTATGATTACTGTGATATTTTCTATCTCAGTAATCATAGTTCAGTGACAGAGACCAAATTGGTCTCTGTCACTTTAAATTTTCAGAGCTTGGCTGGTTGTGAAGCGCATGCGCACTTCATAACCAGCAAGGACGTCGAGGAGGAAGGAGCTCCGTCGATCCGGTGAGTATATGGGAAGGGGGGGGTGGGGGGTGACTGGGGGACGGGGGTGACAGGGGGGGGTGGGGGGCGACTTGGGGGGTGGGGGGACATCACTTTTTATCCCCTGTCACAATCATTTATGGTGACAGGGATAAAAAGTGCCGGGAGCACATGGCACAAGCGATCAGCGGTATATAGTATATACCGATGATCGCTTGTACCGGGACCCCACAGGGGGGTCCCCGATGACTGCCCCATGCTCTCCGCTACCTCCGGTGGCGGAGAGCATGGGGCTTTCATTCATTTTAACTTTTTAATCGCTGTGAACCGACTAACGTCGGTTCACAGCGATGGCGGCGGCCATCTGGAAATGATGGCCGCCGGGGGAGGGGGTTAGTTATCGGGGCACTAGGGGGGTCTGATCTGGGGTCTGATATACACTTATTTCATCTCCCCCCGCCGTAGATTCACGGCGGGGGGGAGATGAAAGGCGGCGGCGGCACCGGTACTCTCATTTACGACGGTCGCCGCTATAACGTTAATAGCGGCGATCGTCGGTAAGGGGGGGGCGGGACGGACCTCACACACTGCCCCAACCCCTCAGCTACCTCCGGTAGCCGGGGGGATGGGGTGGGGGCCGTCCCGGCCCCGCAGCCTTATTCTCTGCCATCGCCGTAAAAAGCTGATGGCAGCAGAATAAGGCCCATTAGTGACCGCCGTAGAAAGCCGTATCGGCGGTCACTAAGGGGTTAATGAACTTCTATAAGCAATAGCATGATTGCTAAAAGATCAATGCAGTACCTATGTACGGCATTGATACATCACCTTAGCACCACTATTGGTACAGCCTACTTAAGTCAGGCTGAATAAATTGCTGAGCAAGGCAGGCACAGGAGGCCTAGAAAAGTCCTCAGGCTGTACCGACAACAGATTCTCCCCCCGCCCCTAATGATCTTGTTACACAACCTTGTCAGTTAAGTAATGTAATGCTCTGGCTATTCTGAAGTTCACTGCATTTTAATAATTTATAATGACGATAGTGACTTTTACAGATAAGTGTTCCATCAGTGATATGAGGCCAACACACGGGCTGTATATCACGGGCTGCACACAGATGTGTGTTTTAAGCCTAACTTAGTGGAGGTGCTAGGCTGTTTATGTAACATGCATAAAGTAGCCCATTCACAGGTAGCACCGGAATCAATCATTTATGGCATATCCTGTGGATACATGTTGAAATGGGAATACCCCATAAAGGGGTACAAAAGGTGAACAAAAGACATATCAGTATATATATTTCTACATCCATGATTGTATACCACACTATACCAGCTCCTACTGTCCAAATTGTTCAATTTTTGTTGTGCTGAAAGATGTTGTCTATACAGCACACAATAAATTTTTTTTACAGACATTAAAATGTCACTTCGTCGTTTCATTTTTTTCTTTTTTCAGAAATCAATAGTACAGGTGATTTTCAGAAATCAATAGTACAGGTGATTTTAAGAAACTTTGTAGTTGGGTTTATAAGGCAAATATGCCATTATCTTCTCATTGTCCGGAAATCTTGACTCTTTTACATCAGTTCAGGCCCTGTCTGTGCTATGGAGAGGGGGGGGGGGAGGGGAAGAACAAAGGATTACACAGCTGAGCTGTGGAAAGCCCTATTTAGAGGTCAGGGCTGACCTGAGGGAGCTAGCCCCGTGATGTAGCTGTAAATTAACTTTTTGTTGTCCTGTTTGGTGCCTCATCTCTCCCCCCCCCCCCCCTCTCTCTATAAAGAACAATGAAGTCGGGGGGAGAGCTTCCAAACTGCTTTTTCATGATGAAAATGCTTTTTTGGACTAATACCCCAATTACAAAGTTTCTTAAAATCGCCTGTGCTATTGATTTATTAAAAAAAAATAATTAAGCGCCAGTGACACTTTAAGGAGAATGTGATGCAGACATCTGCACTAGTTTAATAAAAAATCCGGTAGTCATCTCCATTTTTATTCATACCATTGTAATTATGTAAGATGTCTAATTTGCCACAACAATGCACCATATTTATATGGTACATGTCAGCAGTTATAAAGTATATGTCACCAAGATAACTGTAACGTAACAACAATCCTTCACTGGATGAGAGACCTTTACATATATAGCTGAACACCACACAGACTATACAAATATTCCCTGTTGATTTTCTTTTACAGTTTTTTAAAAGGTAAAAATGGCCAGTAACATGTTCTTGTGCTGTCCTTAAAGGGATTTTTCTTCCAACACCTATTTTTTAACTCTCTAATAAATGAATATATATGGTAATAAAGTTATTTTACTACCTTTATGTGGTCTTTTCATTCTTTCCTCTTGCTTTTTCTAAATAGCCCAACTTTCTGTCAGGTGTTCGTCCTGTGATGGACTTCCAGTTCCTGTGCACAATCTAGCAATGCATTCAAGCAATTCTATCTCCCATTTACTATGTTAGTATGTACCTTTAAATAACTGGACAGATAGGCTATTCAGCGATCTGGAAACCTGGATGACAACTCTGTCAAGCTGCTTGACCATGCTAGGTCTTTCCGAGGACAGACACAAATAAAAAATAAACAAGTGAAATTAAAACTGAACACTTTACAGGACTGAGGTCACTTCCATATCTAGCAGGTATCTTTCAGTAGCTAAGTGTGCAGCCATAGATTATCCTATAGCAGCGTATGATACATGTAACATACATTGGAGCATAGCTTATGGGAAAAATGGTGGCTCTCTCAGGCACAATTCCTTCAAGACTAGACACGGTGCACAAACCTCAAAGGATTAGGAGGAAGAGACCCGGCACGATCCTTACAAGGGTTATTTTATTGGAAACAGATGCAACATGTTTCAGGAATTATACCATTCCCTTCTTCAAGCATATTACAGTAGGGCATTAAGTAACATACTCTGCTGATCACACCACTAAAGCACTCGGCTACCTAAGGTTCCACCCAAGGTCTGCATCTTAGTGCCAAAACCTGAAGAGTTGCTCTGTGTAAGCTTGTGTGTCTTTTAATCGAAGCAAGTAGCATTCAGAATTGTTCCAGAGTGAGGAACTCGCTCTGAATCAGTTATGGCCACATTCCCCAGAAATATTTATGTTGGAGGTATGTATTAAGCTATACTGCACTAAACCACCTTTATCCACCAACCACTGTGCGGATGGAAAAGATGCTGGCGTATCTGGTGACACCAAGGGCTCCCTGTGGTCGAGCATCCAGACCTCAATGATGCTGGACATCTCACATCATATTAAATTATTGCACTGTACCTCAGGAAACTTGAGTAATTGAGTCACTAATCCAAATTCTTTCTTGGTCAAATCTATCTATGTTGTGCTAATCAAGAAAGGATGTTCAACACACTGGACCATTTTGAAAAGTTATAATCAAAATTCCAGTCACCAGAACAATTGCATATAGCATTAACAAAGAATGTTGTTAGTATCTGGGGGGGAGTTTGACGGAAGTGTTCCTTTAATGTTTTCATGATGCACACCGAGCAAGCTAAGACAAGAAGTGTCTCAGACTAAATAAGACATCTATTTTTAGTCTGTTCTACCCTAGAGGGATTCAGGTGAGCAGAGGGAAATCACACAGCCAAGTATGCTGAGCAAAGAAAGAAAAGACTGATCACAGGTGGAAAAACTATTTTTGATATTCAGTTCTGTTGACACTTCAGAACACAAAAGGCTGCATGCAGAATAAACAATACAGATAAAGGTATATTAGCATTTTGCAAAGCCTTTCAAACAAAGAAATCAAAATGGGATTAAAGGGGTACTCCAGAGGGGGGGGGAGAGGTTTGCTATGGGGTTTTTGCTACTGCTTTGGAAAGTTCCTGTCACTGACAGTGGTGGCAGCAGAGAGCAACCTGTCAGACTAGAAAGAATACACCACTTCCTGCAGGACATACAGCAATTAAGTACCTGAAGAGAATGTACAATGTACAATCTCTTTAAGTTTTGCACATGGAAAGAACAGCACTGGCACAGGCCCGATTCCCGCATACAGTGCTGTTCTTTTCCCAAGCACCGTCCGGGGGTGAAGCACTGGAGGCGGCCCGCCCTCAGTAGGAGGAAACCCCCTGCCCGTCCACAACGCAGCTCCATTAGACTCCTAGAGGGGTGGGGATTTCCTCCCACTGGGGGCAAGGCCAGCCCACCTTCAGTGCTTTACCTCCCGGCCAGTGCCTGGGAATAGAATGGTGCCCTTACACAGGAACCGGCGCTGCGGTTAAAAAAAAAGGACCACAGCAGCGGCTTCCCTGCTCTGGCGCCGTTCTATCTACGCGCAGAACTTAAAGCGAATGTACTGATGATACATTCGCTTTAAAGGGTTCAGTTTTTTTAATCATTTTCAAATGTGTATAACTTTCTGACACCAGTTGATTTGATTTTTTTCTCCAGAGTACCCCTTTCATGTATCATTCTGGAGAAGCAAAGGTCAACAGACATTCACAAGGATAAACTTTAATCTAAAACTGGAGTTCTGTATTGGTACATACAGTTGTGCCTTGGATTACGAGCATAATTCGTTCCGGGGCCGTGCTTGTAATCCAAATTCACTCAAACCAAAGCAAATTTTCCCATAAGAAATCACTGATATGCAGACAATTGATTCCACACACCAAAAATGATTTATTATTCTGAATAACATGTAGAACAGAAGAAACAAACATTCAGAAACAGCTGAATATGTGATATTATAAGTTACTGTACAGTAATGGAGAGGATGGGAAACACAAGGGCTGACAGAGACTGCAGGGAGCATGAAGGAATGAGCAGGGCAGATGTGGGCACAAAAATGCACCACTCTCTGTCCGTCCTGTCCCCTGATATAAGCCCCAGCCTGAAGTGCATCTGCCATGATTTGGAAGGTGAGGGAGACTTCCTGTGTCAGAGTACAGTGCTGCAGACCACGCTATGCAGACCATGCCCCTCCTTCACTCACGCTCCCACCCAGTACAGGGAGCTCTTAAACCAAAGCAATGCTCTTAAACAAAGTCACAATTTTGAAAAACTGAGCTCTTAAACCAAAACTCTCTTAAACCAAGTTACTCTTAAACCAAGGTACCACTGTACTTGTAATAAAAAGGAAGAATATGTCAAAGGTAACAAGAGTAGTATGTAGACCTATATAGCTTGTAAGAGAAGATCTCTGTAACTGGGCCAGTCTTCCTCATGGTGTTGTCCTCAGATGTCACATGGCCATCACCATGCACATAAAAGTTGTACAAGATGGCAGATTGCAATAATTAAAATTGACGTGTTATAGCATAATATGGAACTGCTAAAGTCCCATAGACCGCCTGGGATAGTTTAGAGTGGGAATGACTGGTCACAGCAAGTGCAGCCGCACACTTCTGCCGCTTCATACTAGTGATCAGCAGGGGTCTTAGTACCCCGATTCCACTAATACAAACTTCTGACCGGTCATTATCACATGCCAGAAGTTTTTAAAATAAAGAAACACTTTATCAAAACATCAACTTACCAATGGGGTTTCTATCGAAAAACAACACTGGCGCTTGTAAGAGTGACTGGAACATTTGGTTGTGTAAAGCCTGGGCAGCAGAAACAAGGACATGAAACACAAGCAAACTCCGCAGAAAACCAAACACGATGGTAGCTGCTGTCAGACCTGAAACAATAAGAGAAAGTGATGTCATTTTAAGTTCTCTCTACCCATCTGCTAAATATGGAATGACACAATACTATCGATGTCCAAGTCAACTTGTTTATGAAAGTAAACCTCCAGTAAGGAGCTACTTAACTATTTTAGGTAATTATTTTCTGAGCAGACTTATAAGTTAATGTTATAACCAAAAATGTTTCCTTAAAGTAATTCCCAAAGTATCATACAGTTTGGTCCATCTATATTTGGACACTGATAATTTTTTCAACCGGTTTACTGAAACATATTCAAGTTATAGTTATATTATGAATATGGACCTAAAGTCCAGGCTTCCAACTTTCATTTGAAGGAATCCACATTAAAGGAGAAGTCCGGCCAAAATTAATTTTTGATATGTTGTTACTTATGAAAAGTTATACAAATTTCTAATGTACATTAATTATGGGAAATGCACATATAGGGCTATTTCCCTTAATTTAGTAGATCAGGAAGTGTTAGAAATATCTCTGAAGAAGTGACGTCACGACCCAGGGTGTAATTCCTATGGAGTGTCCAGCAGGGGGCGCTCTCTATATAGAAGTCTATGGGACTTTATTGTTTCTATGGGTTTCTATGTAATGTAATGTAGTGTACAGTGCTTTATTGAATGAATACATCTATGGAATACTTTGGGGAGCAAGTGTCCTTGCTCCCCAAAGTATTGCATAAATGTATTCATTCAATACATTCAATACACAGTAAGCCCGCCGATCCGCCGCATTTCCGCCGCATTCCCGCCGATCCGCCACACGCTGATCCGCCGCATTCCCGCCGATCCGGACCATATACATTGAACTACAGCTCCCATCATCTGCTTCTAGTATGAACAGGTGATGGGAGCTGTAGTTGGGTAAGGGATATCACATGTCGCCGGGCGCAGGGGGGAGCCGCTCAGTACACAGGAGCGCTCCCCCCTCCTCCTCCTCCTCCTTCCGTGATAACTTCCGCCTATACCAATGCTGAGTCCCTGCCTGGCCGCCGCTCTCCGCTCTCCCCCATACATACCGGCTCCCGATGCATCCTGGTGTCCGCGCTGATGCCGGGAGCCGGTATATGTGAGCGGAGAGCGGCGGCCAGGCAGGGACTCAGCATTGGTATAGGCGGAAGTTATCACGGAAGGAGGAGGAGGAGGGGGGAGCGCTCCTGTGTACTGAGCGGCTCCCCCCTGCGCCCGGCGGCATGTGATATCCCTTACCCAGCTACAGCTCCATCACCTGTTCATACTAGAAGCAGATGATGGGAGCTGTAGTTCAATGTATATGGTCCGGATCGGCGGGAATGCGGCGGATCAGCGTGTGGCGGATCGGCGGGAATGCGGCGGAAATGCGGCGGATCGGCGGGCTTACTGTGTATTGAATGAATACATTTATGCAATACTTTGGGGAGCAAGGACACTTGCTCCCCAAAGTATTCCATAGATGTATTCATTCAATAAAGCACTGTACACTACATTACATTACATAGAAACCCATAGAAACAATAAAGTCCCATAGACTTCTATATAGAGAGCGCCCCCTGCTGGACACTCCATAGGAATTACACCCTGGGTCGTGACGTCACTTCTTCAGAGATATTTCTAACACTTCCTGATCTACTAAATTAAGGGAAATAGCCCTATATTTGCATTTCCCATAATTAATGTACATTAGAAATTTGTATAACTTTTCATAAGTAACAACATATCAAAAATTAATTTTGGCCGGACTTCTCCTTTAAGGGTACAAACCCACACACCTTATACACAGCAGAAATGCAACAAATACGCAGCAGATTTGTTGGTACAGATTTGATGCTATGTTCAGTTATTTACATCTTATCTGCTGCGTATTTGTTGCGTGTTTGCTGCGTATTTGCTGCGTATCGCAGCAGTAAATACGCTGCTTATACGGTGTGTGGGTTTATACCCTAAGGGTGCGTTCACAACGTACAGGATCTGCAGCAGATTTGATGGTGCACATTTGATGCTGTGTTCAGTCATTTAGATGAAATCTGCTGCGGATCTGCTACGGATCCGGTACGTGTGAACGTACCCTTAAGGGGTTATCCAGCGCTACAAAAACATGGCCACTTTCTTCCAGAGACAGCGCCACTCTTGTCTCCAGCTTGTGTGGGGTTTTGCTGCTCAGTTCCATGGAAAATGGAATGGAGCTTAATTGCAAACTGCACCTGAACTGGAGACAAGAGTCGTGTTGTCTCTGAAAGAAAGTGGCCAATTTTTGTAGCACTGGAAAACCGCTTTAATAAGGCTATGTTCACACTACGTAAAACTATAGCTGTTGTTGCCGATGGCAACAACGGCGTAGTTTTTGCGGGATGGAACAATGCCTTAGTTTCAATGGGATCCCGGCTGGAGCGTATACACATTGTATACGCTCCGGCCGGGATCCCGTGCGGCCCCGCAAATAACTGACATGTCAGTTTTCTGCAGCCGCAATTCAATGATTTGCGGCCGTAGGAAACCCTGTCCGTTCACATTATGAAGTGAGCGGCTCCGGCCGCTCGCTCCATAGTGTGCAGGGGAAGCTCTGATGCGGGCGCACGCTGATGCGCCCACATCAGAGCTCTGCGGCCGGACTTAAGTACCGGCCGCGATGATCCGGGCAGAGACCGGACAGTCCGTGACCCAGCCGGGGTCACAGAACGGCTGGATGTTCACATTGTGTGAACATAGCCTGAAACTAGATAAAAGGTTTAAGAGTTTCAGTTACTTAACATGTGCCATTCTGTTTTTAAAGGGACCAAAAGTAATTGGACAATTGACTCTTGGGCCGTTTCATGGGCCAGCGTGGGCAATTCCTTCATTATGTAATTCTCAAGCAGATGAAAGGCCTGGAGTTTATTTGAGGTGCGGTGCTACATTTGAAAGATTTATTCCAAGTATTTACTATTCATTCCTATTCAGTGATGTTACATGGATGTCACCCATACAAGTATTTATTCATGTTTTTATTTTTATTTTTTGTGAGTAGTTGAAATGATCAAAACTATTTATTTTACTGTAGGCTAGGGCATGTGAATTGCATAAATATCTGATCAAACAAGGAAAAAACCTTGAGATAAGACGAATGCATATGACAGTATGGACCACTGCCCTGGAGAACCACAGACTGCTATTGAGAACAGATGCCCACTGTTGTCACTGCGCGTCTTGGTTTTCCCTGCAGTAGCCAATAAACATTACTTGCACATTATATGCAGATATCAGCTGATTCCCAGGCTTAAAGAAACTGGAGCCCCAGAAAAAAACTGCTAATAAAAACCAGGTATTTGCTGTGCAAGATGCACATTGTATGAAACCATTGAAGAGGACCAGTTTAGAAAGAATTGCTTGTTACTTATATCTGGTGGTGATTCACACAAACTAAATAAAAAGGATTGGAGTGGGTTTAATGTGTCAAATGCACCAGAATTCTGGTGTAATTTGCATAAAGAAAGTTTGCTTACATGTCTTGTACCTATTTAATATGTGATTTAACATTGCGGCGGTCAAAAGGGGGGGGCATCAGTAAAGGGGTTGTGGCCTAACATGCAACACAGTGAACCAACTAACATGCTAGAAATCTAGCAAGATTTACAATTAGACAGTTTTAGCAAATCTCAGCCATTGTCGTCATAAGGGCATCAAAGTCTACAAACTGATATAAAGACTTTGGGGGAGATTTATCAACATGATGTAAAGTGAAACTGGCTCAGTCGCCCCTAGCAACCAATCAGATCACTTTTCTTTCCTCACAGACTCTTTGAAAAATGAAAGGTGGAATCTGATTGGTTGCTAGGAGCAACTGAGCCAGTTTCACTTTACACCATGTTTGATAAATGTCCCCCCTTGACTTTTTCAGCCTCACCACAAGTCCTCTTTCATAGGCTTCAAAACAACCCCTGAAATTCTCAGCTATAAAGAACAAAATGTTTAGAGATATATTACCTGCGTAGACTCCCAGATAAAAGTTGAGATCTAACTGTACTGGTTCTGTGTCACTGCTATTGGTCCCAGAAGTAATATTCAGTTTTTCCTGTTCTGTCGCCCTAATAGAAAAATCAGAAAAGAATCATAAATGTTATTATGCAACCATTTCTACCTTACCACAGTATCAGTACGTGCCAAGAGACCTAATGCAGCATAGGTTTTTTTTTTGTTTTTTTTAAGCGACAGTAAGTTTTCTATGCAGTTCTGTGGGAATATTTTCCTTTCCATTCCTTTCCTCACTTTCTGGAATGGAAAGGAATAATTTAGTGCATCTTTAGGCTATGTTCACACAACGTCAAAAATAGTCAAAATGTCAAAAAGAGAAAAGGCGGCCGATTTTGATATTTGAAAAAAGTCTGTTATTGCCGCAATTTAACCGAGTGCAATGGCAATGCATTGAAGTCAATGGAAAGACAGACGTCCAATGCACACAATGTATTGAATAAAGGACGTTTTTACCGCGGATGTCAAAATGAACATGATCATGATTTTTCGGACATCTTTTGCAAACAGTGGACGTTTTTATTAGTTGTTCACACACAGTTTTTCTTTTTTTACTGTTATTTCTCTGTTTTTACTATTAAATTCAATGACACACCCAAAAAGCAATTAGTAATCCCAAACTAGAATAATGTACAAACAGCACTAAAGGCCCTATTCCACGGAACGATTATCGGCCGTATTTGGCCGATATTCGTCCGGTGAAATTGACAGCAACGATCAGCCGACATCGTTCATATCGGCTGATCGTTGCAGTCGTTTGTCTATCAACATGTTGAAAAACAAACGACTGATACAGCAACGATCTGCTGCCGTCACTCCGTGGAATAGGAGCGTCGGCAGCAGACACTGCTTTATCCTATGGACTGCCCAGACGATCAGACTTTATTTCCAATTAAGCACACATTCTGGTTCAGCATGGTGCAAATAGAGGTTTTCTAAATACAATTATCTTCCCATTTCCCTCTGTGAGCACCAGGCCATATACATAACAGTTCCTTACAGAATAAATAAAAAGGTGCTCCATTACAGAAAAGAGGACACCAACACACTATCATATTATATGTATAATATCAAACACTTAATATTTTATTTTATGGAGTGAAATAAACAATTTCATAGTGAAAACTTACCAGTAAGAAAGCCACCAGTCTTGCAAAACATATGCAACCTAAGGCAAATATAAAATACAATGTAAGAACACGAATTAAACAAATATTTCTATAGATGACGAAATTATTCCAGTTTGAAATCTATATCCAGAAAATGTATTTTATATATGGTATAAGGTTCTTAAAGGCAACCTGACAGTGATTCTGATCCTAAATTGCCATCACTACTATATATGGCTTAGACAAACCTCTCTGAAAGTATCCATGCATGCCATCAGTAATAGGCTATGTTCACATGTTTTTTTTCTCTCTGTGCCCCCCCCTCCCCCCCTCAAAATTAGTGTCTTAGGCTATTGGTACATTATTCTAGTTCAGGCCCTTTTGGCTGTGGTTCTTTTTTGAAGGTGCATTGAATTTATTAGTAAAGACATTGAAAGGACAGTGAAAAAGAAACATGTGAACTAAAAACATCCATGAAAAATTAATTTGACGTCCACGCACACAACGTACATTATTTCAGTATGTGTATTGGATGGAAGTCATTCTATTGGCTTCAATTATAATTTGGTAATAACGGACATTTTAAAAAACTTTAAACTTTTTTTTTTTTTTACCACACAGTATAAACATACAGCGCACCCGAAATCTCAGCAGCAACCCCTCCTATCCAGGTCTCCATTGTCACCCAATGACCCCAATGATTGAACAGATGTCAATCAAGTCAAAATAGAAGGAATAGAGGACTCAAAGCCAATGGCTTGTTCTTTCAGTATACTGCTGTGCTTTTCATTAAGAATAAATTTAATAGCAAAAAATAAATCTGCAATTATCAAAAAAGTAGGATGCTGGAGAAGATATGAACCATTGACAGCACACTGCATTCTTTAATGCACATGTGTTCTTATGGGACTTTTAAAGTATGAAAAAAATCAGGATGCAGACTAACAGGCAAGGGAACCATCCAATAGTAACACGTCCCTTACATAAAACCTCAAACTCTGTAAAGGCTAGCAAGAACAACATACCTGTGCTAAGATATTTAGCAGGATTAGGATAAAAATCATAAAATAACTAGATCCAGCCAGGAAGTATTTCTTGTACACCTTAAAACCAACAGTTCCCTCAGAGCGACTCTCCTCTGGAACTGCAGTCAGGACAGGCTCAGTCTATAGAGGTCAAGAAAAGACACCATGTATAATACACACAGTATACAGCAGTATCAATATCAATGATATCACATAATATTTGCATTGCCACCCTGTTAAAGAGAGCAGCTCATAGCATTGCAGTTCTAATGCATATACTGTCCCATAAAAACAGTCCAGTTTTCTACTTACTGGTAGGGCATCGGTAGCCCCCTCCTTTTGTGACTGTACAGTGGAGTCTTGAGACCAGACTGATGACTGGGAGAAGGTTCGGTTCCTAGATGACTTTATTAGTTGTCCATCTTGGGTTGTGGACTGCTCCTCTTCTCCGCTTTTAAGTAAAGAAGCAAAATCGACACCCGACTGAAGCAGCTCTGAAAAGGTTCCCTTTCCTACCATCTGACCCTAGAACACAAAAATAAAAAATTGAATACTTCTGCTAAGTTAGGACACCATTACTCCTAAAATTTGCCTTACCATTTTCGTAAGACTGTTGACATAATTATACCGTAGCTTTCCCACATTTCCACCATAAATCACAGATTGGTAAAAACTGTGCTGGATCTATGTTGTTGGGATCCACAGTAGGACACCAATAGACTGTTTAAAACAGACACACACAAGTGTTTTGGACCTGAGTCATACAGAATCTTCAGGACACAACATACCTCTTTCAGGATAAGAATTTGCTTTGCTGAACTCAGATATTGCAGTTGATGAGTCACCAAAATGCATAACTTTTTGCGCAGAGCCTGACAGATGCACCTAAGGAAAGAAAGGTACATTTCATGTAATGTGTTATAACAATTATATGAATAAAATAAACATTTTTAAGTAAGCAATGTGAATTCAATAAAAAGGTATAAGGTTACGAGCACAAGTCCAGAGTACTGTAGACACAGGTTACATGCAGGAAGGATTTGGTAAAGGTGAGAATTGTCAGTCTTTGCTTAGAGGGGTGATCTGGAGATTTGTTTAAATACATGTTATACTATTTACACAAGTTATATAATCAAGGTTCCTATTCAGTCACCACAAGGATAAATCTCTAGGAAGGTATGATGGAGAGGCACATAACGTTTCATCAGATAACTAAAATACATTATACATTGAAAACAAAATCCTCTATTAAAAGGGTTTTGTAGTAGGAAACATTTTTTTTTCCAAATCAGCCGGTGTCGGAAAGTTATACAGATTTGTAAATGACTTCAATTTAAAAGTCTCGAGCCCTTAATTAGTTGTCAGCTGCTGTATGTCCTGTAGGAAATGGTGAATTCTTCCCAGTCTGACACTGTGCTCTCTGCTGACATCTCTGTCCATGTCAGGAACTGTCCACAGCAGGAGAGGTTCTCTATGGGGATTTGCTTTACCCCTTTAAATCCACAGAGGTGGTTCTAATTTATTCCAACATTGTTACTAACGCTAGATGCACATTATGTACACGCACTGGGAGCAGCAACAGAAGGTATAATAGAGAATAAGAAAATTAGAAATAAGAAAAAAACAAAAGAAATTTTGTTTTCAGTTTTTCTTTCGTTAAGACTTGTCAATATGAATCAATAATACAATTAAAATTCACAACACAAAAGAACTTCAGCTTAAGATTTCAGGTATTGAATTGATGGCCTTATGAATGAGTAGCAGAAATGAATTCACCTTAATAACGCTACTTTTTAGAGACAGATCAAGGTTCTTTCCATGTTCTCACAATACAGAGCCCTGAAGGACACTGGATTCTTACACTTAATAGAAATGTGACAGAACTGTGTGGGTACCTGAATCTCCCCTTACACAAGGAGCCCATGTCAGGGCCACACACTTGTTCTTCTAATAAAAAATGCTGCTAAGGATTATTGGCACTAGAATACCATTATTTTTCAGAAGGTTTGCTTTTAAATACATACATGTAGACTGAATAAGGGTGCATTTCCATTGTAGCTGACAAAATTGCAAAAAAAAAAAAAAAAAAAAAAAGAGAATAATTTCAAAAGGCTTCTTGACAGATTGGAGATAGAGAACATCCTCAGTGGTCTCTTGCCTTACATTCTGATTTGATAAATAAAAAAAGCCTGGGATAACAAGTTGCTATGCCTTAATTTAAGCGCTTTGTCTGACACATTTCATGTGCAAATCCTTACAGTATTGCTGAACCGATAAATGTTTTATATCCCAGGGCCTCGACGGCTAACAAATATGTTCTGTATAGTCAATGTGTTTCACGGCATAATCAAGGCATTGAGCATCAGTTCACTTTGTGGGAATGTGAGAGGGAAACTAATCATCAAAGTAACTTTCTGAGCATTGTCATAGACATCCGAAATCTTCTGTCTGTGTCAAGAAAACAAATGTCTGAATTTATTTAGATAACACTGCTGTTTAGAGGAGAAAACAAAACATCAAAGAAAGCAACAGAAATTGTAACCAGAGGCAGCGGCAAACTTCAGGAAACAAACAAGACGTGAGGTTCGAGGAATAGGCAACATGAAAAAAAAAAAAAATGACAGATACTCGGTCATAATAATACTTTATATACAGAAGTGGTAATGCTGGGATGCATGGCTATATTGCTATATTTTTTACAAGGTTCTGAAAGTCTTTTCTGCTTCTCACAGACATAATAAAGATTTTTTTTTTACCAATTGCTCCATCAACACAAGTGATTTCTGATGTTACAAGATTACCCAATAAACACAAAGCATCAGGCCATTTTTAGTCCCTTTTGCAGAATGTAAAATGATAGACATTCAAAATACTTTAAAGTGTCACTGTCGTGATTTTTTTTTTTGCAGAAATCAATAGTCCAGGCGATTTTAAGAAACTTTGTAATTGGGTTTATTATCCGAAAAATGCATTTTTATCATGAAAAAGCAGTTTGAAGCTCTCCCCCCTGTCTTCATTGTTCTCCTATGGAGAGAGCTAAAGAAAAGACCAAAACAGGACAACAAAGAGTTAATCTACAAATCCCTCACGGGATATCTCCTGTGAAAGTCACCAGTGACCTGTCTGAGCTCAGATTACAGCTGTCACCCAGCTCCGTGCCAGTAATCCTCTGTTATCTGCTTTCTGCTGCCGGCTAACTCCCTCCTTCCTCCTCCCCCCTCCCCTCTCCCTAGAGCAGACAGGGGACGTCTCCTGCAACAAGTCACAATTTTCAGATTTTTCAGAGTGGATGAAAAAGAGGAAGGAGGGGGGGACCTGGGAAAAGGCTTTTTACATGCAGTTAATGGCAGATTTGGCTAATAAACCCAATTACAAAGTTTCTTAAAATCGCCTGGACTATTGATTTCTACAAAAAAAAAAAAAAAAATACGACAGTGACTCTTTAATAGTGTTTTGTAGAGCACAATGGCAAAGAAGCACCCCTCAAATTTTTTAAATTTGTTTTTGCCCATTTAATGCACAATCACCTCCACTATTACTGCTGTGTCATCTGTTTTATTGCAGCTCTGCTGTATCCACACAGTTCATCACTGCATATGGGTCATGTGATCAGCCACCATCTTGGTTTTTAGATTGCAAACTGTATCTTTTCCTTTCAAATCTGATATCAATCCCATAATGCATCAACATATTATCATATGTGCATCTAGAGCCATGTACTATGTCTGCCTGCTGGGAGGGCTGTGTAATAGTCCTTATCTCTATATATCTCTAAATAAGCTAACAGACTGTAAGTATGCAGTCAGGGGGGCCAAACTGTCATCTAATCTATCTTAAGGCCCCCTTCACACACAGCAAGAGGGGTGGAATTCCGCAGCAGACAACTCCGTTAGCCTCCACGTAATAATGCATAATTACACTGCATAATGACACTCTATGGTAGGTGCGCGCCCCGCATCGCTCAGCGTCTCTCCGCGCTGAAGAATAAACATGTTCATTCTTCAGCGCTGAGAGATGCAGTGCGAGCGCCTACCATAGAGTGTCATTATGACACTGAGTTTAACGGCATTCCGCCCCTCTTGCTCTGAGTAAACGGGGCCTAAATGTGTGACAGGAGATGCATAATCATCATCAGTAACTGTGAATAAGAGTTTCTGTCTCCCCCTGTGGACAGCTGGTATGGATCAGTCCATGCAGCTACATTATGTAGAAAGTTCTGGGATGAGATCACATGACCCAAGTAAAGCTAAAGATTCCAGGAATTTTCAGGTAGAAAGGAACAATGAAATTAGCCAATACTAACTGATATATATACTGATAACATATATATTAGCCAACTACCTGCATAGTAATAAAGGAGGAATATTAATAATAGAATTGCAGAATGCTGCTTTAACACCAAGTTCTGCTTTAGTACCATCCTTGTAAATTTTGCCAATTGCTTCCCTTTGCTTCCCTTTAAAATTGGCCATAAAGCTAAGGAAATGTGCTGGTACATCACCCAGTACGCTTCCCAACCATCCCCCTGTAGCCTCCGTCCCCTGTACAGACCGCAAGTTAGTTTAATAACCTCCTGCGCTCTATGTAAATTACCAGCCAAATAGTCACGGTGGGCGGGTGGCTGGTTATCTAGTCACAGTCCTGGGCAGGCTCCGGCGCTGTAATCACGCCCCTCTGGGCGTGTTGGAAAGCGCCGCATGCTGACGTCACTCGGGGGCATTGCACGTCTTTACTATTCTGCGCATGTCCAGTGCAGCCGGAGAAGACGCTGCTGTACTGCGCCTGCACGGCATAGTACAGCAGCGGCTTCACCTTCACCTGGGTGTCTTATCTTCTATGAAGCGCGCTTCATAGCAGGTGGGGGCGAGCTGCAACCAGCAGCCGGGCCCTTACTGTTAATGACAGGCTGCACCAATCACGCTGCAGCCTGTCCTTATCCCCTCGCGGGGTTAACCTACCGCGGCGTTTAATAGTAATCCCATTCCTGGACTGCTGGAGGTCTCTTACCTTCCTCTGTGTGGTCCAATCAGCGCTCTCCTTATTGAGTCCGTCACAGGCAAAAATGTTTTTAAAAATACCCCAAGCCCTTCCCCCAATATAAAAAAATAACCACCTTTCCCATAATATAAATAAAACCTATAAAAATAATTTATTAAACATATTATATACTGTAGGGTGCATAATCGTTTCGATCTATTAAAATATAACAATTGTTATCCCACACAGCGAATGTTACATTATATATTTTTTTTTAAAAATTAATAAAAAGTGATCAAAATGTCTGATCTACACAAATCTGGAATTAATAAAAATTAGAGATCACGGCGTAAAAAAGGACACCTTATACAGCCCCGTAGGTGAAAAACAGTTATAAGAGTCGTAATAGGGCCATTTTATTAGAGAATCTGTGTAAACCTGCCTATGGTTGTGTTCGGACTGACCTTTATAGAGTAATGGTATCATGTCCCTTTTATCATATAGTGCATTACATAGACAGAGGAACCCCCTAAAAGTTACAATATTGCATTCTCTTTTCTAATTTTACCAATTTATATTTTCAGAAATAATATTTTGGTGGCTCCTTCATACATGTTATGGTAAATTAAAAGAAGTTATTACAAAGTACACTTGTTCCTGAAAAAACAAGCCCTTACATGGCCCTGTAGATAGAAAATTGAAAGTACTAGAGCTCTTAGAAGGAGGAGGAAAAAACTAAAATTGGCGTGGTCTTTTGGGTCATTTTGGGCTCGGTACTCAAAGGGTTAAACACTATTTATTCTTCCAAAAATGTCCTAATCTATGTATATGGAGTATACATATAGTATTTTTCCTTAAAACGGAGCAATTCTAAATTTGATATAGAAAACTTCTGTCATTGATAAAACTATATTTTCTTGAGAAATGTTTCGCTATCAAGCCAAGATTCTTTTGTGTCATATCTATGATTTGTGCATTTCCTGCAAAAAAACACAGGGCGACATCCTTGCATTGCTGGACATTTTTCAAAGGTAAGCGTGTAGTTTTTCACTGAAGCCTGAGTGCCTGATTAATTGACTACAATAAAATAATCATGTTACCAAAGTAACAAGGACACCAAAAATACTGTATATTACTATGGGAAAAAAAAAAAAGTAGTAAGTGAGTAAGTATACATACTTTTCAAACAAATGTCTTCCAACCTCAGCATCCACAGCACTTAGAGGATCGTCCAGCAGATAAATATCCGCATCCTGGTAAACAGCTCTGTAAAAAAGCAACGGTAAAGTGCCAAAAATATTTAAAGGAAATGTGTCATTCTTTTGTTGTGTTAAATATTCTGGGCGGGGGTATCAAGACCAGAGTATTTGTACACCGGTCTAAAGCTAAATCACTGTCCCTGTGGTCCAAGCTCATAATTGGCACTGCTCCATAGGGAAATGTCTGAATGTTGAAGTGTAATGTTATTTATTGGTCGTGTGTGTATTAGAAGAGTAGCATCATTTCTGGCCATTATACAACTGGTGTTTTCTAAGCTAAGAAGAGGTGATCCTGCTCTTTTTTCCTCTATAGTACACCCTTAGAAGCAGTCGCATGGAGGACATTATAGAGCTGTACCACTACCTAGAATTTTAGGCAGTGAAAAAAGGCATTAGAGACATAATTAATAACGGTCTGCACTTAGCACAGACTGCTGGAGCCCTAGCTTGAACAGAAATTGTGCAACATTTCATTGCTAAGTGGGCGGCTTCAAGCAAAGGTAGGTGTGTTATTACAATTTAAGCTTGCAACCAAGCTTAAATTACTGCCATAGGTTTTTGAGGCAGTCTTAGGAGAGTTTTTAAGATTTACTTTTTTTTTTTTTAGAGTGAATGATGAGTTTAGAAGGGACTGGAGTAAATCAGCAAAGAAAGATGTGTTTTTGTCTGATAAGACAGATAACATTTTTAGATATGTGTGTTCTATTGATTTATGCAGCATTAATATCAATTCGATAGAAAACATTTTTATCATTCCCTGTGCCAACCTAGGGTGGAAAAATTGTTCAAAATGTTTCCACAAGCTCCAATTTTACAAACAAAAAAAATTGTGCAGATTGGAAGTTTGCACTACATTTTTTTGTCCTAAATCTCTGCAAAATCTGCAATTTTGCAACTCTGCACTGGTTATAGGGAATGATTAATTCCCTCCCCCCCCCAATTTTTTACCTTGCCAAGTTCACACGAGCCTTCTGTCCTCCACTTAAGGTAACTCCGCGATCTCCAATCGTAGTCAAGTCCCCATCATCTAATTGCAGCAAGTCCTGGACAAGTTAATATTGTAACAAGATTTTATTGCTTTGTGACATGCCACTAACACAACACATATTGAACAAATCAAAATATTAAACCCTGTTGAAAATTAGTTAAAAAAAAAACAACTTACAAACTTTCAGCTGTTTGCAAAAAAGTAATGGAATGGAATGCTAGCATTATGCTCCTGCCAGCAGTCAGAGCAAGTGAGTTACCTTCTCTGCTCCCAGTCAGGGTTATACTCCAATCCACTTTTAAGCTTCCTCTGCTGCAGCTGTTTCTGGCTCTGTTCATATGGTGCATGCCTGCCCCCTAAATTCTTCTGTAGTGACCCACCAGGCACTACAAAGTTTTATCTGCAATATGACATGTGCTTTGTAGAAAGTAACTGTGTAATGCTTTATCATTGGTGTCCAGCAGGTGGCAGTGCATTGCCAACATGTTGACAGTGAGCATTGGGACCCAGCGGCCTTCCACCTCAAGTGTGTTGCCTAGGCAACAGTAGGAGGTCTTACAGGTCCGGAGAGGAGTTGAGTAGATGTAGTCGGTGAGGAGGAGCAGACAGTGCTCTCCATCATAGTCAGATATAAGCAGTCGTGTGCTGACTAAAAACTTCAAGTAAGTGAAGTAACCTGCTGAGTGCAGAGCAGTCAAAGCAAGAAGAGAGAGGAGAGATTCTAAGCAGCCAGATAAAGGCTATAACCACTAAGGCAGAGGGAACCCAATGCTCACTTCATGCAGCCTGACTGGAGAGTGACTGAACACCATTCCAATGTGCTGTATTACTGTGTAAACCAGAAAGTAAAGTCCCTCAGTTATATCACCGTCTATTCATTGTCTCCAAACACTGGAAACCAACCACCTCATTGCTGTGACGACCGCCCGGGGGCCTTAGGAGAGCCAGGACCGCTAAGGTAGGAGTAAAGCACCGTGACACTATTGCCCCTGACAACACCACCGGCACCCTATCTGGTCCTAATAGAGCCTCCAGTCCACCGTGCGGACGTTCCAAAATGGCGTCACGAACAGGATAGAGACCTCTGCGCCTTGATCCATCAGTACCCTACTAATATCCAGGGGTGCCCCCCTGACAGAGACTGAGATTAGAAACCCCAAAAGTGACTTTTACCTGCTTAAAACAGCTGAATACTGCATTCACTAATTCACACTGGCAGAAGAGGGGTTAATCGGCCATTTTAAGAGATTAGACTGCCCTCCTGCTGCCCATATATGGAGAGAGGCTGTGTGCTGGACTGTGGTATTACATGCTGTGTCTGTGTGGATTGCTTACAAGTCGCCCTGTGAATAAAATCTATGCTAAAGCCCCCTCTATAAGTGTCTCTTACAGAAATAAGAGTTCAGCAAGCTGCTTGACCAGAGGAGCCAACCTTCTTCAAGGGGGAGCACAAAAATACAGCCATCATTGTGTGAAAGGAACCCAGCTAGGCTGTACACTCAGCAAGCTCCTAAGTCCCTGGAGTCCAGGATTTCATGCTGTGGACACATGAGTGAGTACTATTGGGGGAATAAAGCAGGGAAAAGTCTGTTTGAAGTATTAGCTATCTCCCTGAGTGGCACATTTTCCAAAAACAAGTTGCTGAATTTATTCTTAAAGGAGCCACGTCCCAATTTCCTGCCCGTTGCCCATAGCAACACTCCCAAAAAAATATAAGTTAGCTCAATTTAAATCTGCTAGGCTGGTGCAGAATGTTGAGGACAATGTTGGACAGCGAAGACAACACCCAAGTGGGCCACAGCAGTTCTTCAGCTCCCATTACACCCAGCTGCATTATGCAAATAAGTATGCCATACTATCCAGGCGCATCATGGTATCCTCATTATGATGGAACACCTGGTACCCTTCAAGAATTTAGAGAAAAAATGCAAAGTCATTTTAAACTGTGCTCTGTTACTGAAGAACAGAAAGTTGAAATTTTGATCAACCAATTACAAGGACCTGCACTCCGTGAGGTCAAGTCCTGGCCTGGACATGAGCGCCAAAACAGTAAACAGATCCTAGACCGACTGAGTGTTACCTTTGAGTCTAGAACTGCTTCTGAGCTGAAGAAGCGTTTCTTTGGGATGAGACAACGCCCCAAGGAGTCGCTTAGAGACTATTCCCTGACCCTGCAGGAAGCATGGCGAGCTGTTATTTGGGTCGATCCTCATGAAGCAGTAGGTCAAGACCAAACCCTTCGTGAACAGTTTATTGAAGGTGTGTTAGACAAGACTCACAGGAGCCAGTTGAAAATGTTGTCTGTACAGCATCCGAATGCTTCTTTCCTAGAATTTAAAGAACTAGCCATAGAAATACTAGAGGAGAAATCTCTGCCAGAATGGCAAGAAGATAACAGAAGTGTGACGACTCCCATACCAGCACCTATAAGTCTGATGGTTGAACAGAGTGCTCAGTCCCCGACTGCTCAAGTCTCACATTGCGCTAAAGCTATGGAAAAAGTAGAGAATGAAGCAACACTGGCTAACCAAATATCACACCTCACCAAAGCAATGGTAAGAATGATGAAGCGGATGGATCGACTAGAAAACCCCTCTAGACAAGGAAGAGAAAGTCCTCCCATACGGAACCGAGAGCGACCACCACCACCTACAAGAGAAAGACAGTGGCAACCACCGGTTAGACGCTCAGATACCTGGTATCAGAGTACCAGAGGATTACAGTGTAAATATTGTCACCGCAAAGGACACCGTGAGGAAGATTGCTGGCAGTTAAACGACAATCCCCTGAGGCTGCGGGACACCCCTCAGGTGGAGAGGCGATAGGTCCCAGAGATGCTACATGGATGCCAAAGTATGTGGGTTCTAGGCCTACAGTCGAAGTCAGCATTAACGGTGTGAGCTTCCCTGCCTTGATTGACACTGGATCTCAAGTGACCACTATAAGGGCCGCAGCATTTGAAAAGTGTAGTAATGGGGCACAGTTAACAAAAACTCCAGAAGCCTTGCTCCACATCATCGCTTCTAATGGAAAATCTGTACCCATACACGGGTATTGGGAACCAACCTTGCAGATTGGCGACACAGAACTTCCCCGACAAGGAGTGATCGTGATTCAGGTCTCTGAGGATGAAAACTTCTCAGTGATCTTGGGCACCAACGTACTCCGCCATTGCTATACTGAAGTGCTGGAAGCCCTACGAAAGACTTTACTAAATGTACCTAGAGGCTCTCAGAAGGCCATCCATAAAACTATGAAAGTGCTGGCAGCTCAACAGAGGTTCACTAATATCAAAGGAGAATATGCCGTGCTCGCATCAAAGACTCTCAACCAATACGGCTGCAACCTGGCACTGAGACTATGGTGTGGTGTAGAGCTTCCATGGGACTACAAGGACAAGATTACCCGGCATTGATAGAACCGACCCTAATAGGAGATGACATACCTGTCATGTCGGCTAGAAGTCTTGTGACAGTATCTCGTGGCCAAGTACCCATTCGTTTGTTGAACCTTAGCAACCAGCCAGTGGACTTGAGAAAGTATCAGGCAGTAGCCAGCTTGTACAGTATTCATCATGAAGATCTGCTTGAAACGTCTGTTACTGCTGCCCAACAAACTTCAGCAGGCAATTCAACTGAAGATCCAGATTCACAATCCTGGCTGTCCAAACTAAGTATCGGTGATGACACCACCTCCCCTGAACAGATTCAAGGTGTGCTGGAGGTAGCCAAGCAACATCATCAAGTCTTCAGCAAACATCCTATGGACTATGGACAGACCAGTTTAATCCAGCATACCATACCAACCGGTACGCATCCTCCTATCAGGGAGAGATACCGGCCTGTGCCTCCTGCCATGTACCAACAAGTGAAGAAAATGGTCCAAGATATGAAAACCACCAACATTGTCCAGGATAGCCACAGTCCCTGGGCTGCTCCCCTAGTCCTAGTAAGGAAGAAGGACGGAACAATCCGCTTCTGTGTGGACTATCGTAAGGTCAACAACATAACGCATAAGGACGCCTATCCATTGCCTCGGATAGAGGAGTCACTTGCAGCTTTAGGCTCTGCAGCCTTCTTCTCAACTCTGGATCTGACCAGTGGCTACTGGCAAGTTCCCATGGCACCAGAGGACAAAGAGAAAACCGCCTTTACTACCCCGATGGGCCTCTTTGAATTCAACTACATGCCATTCGGGCTCTGCAATGCTCCCGGAACTTTTCAGAGATTGATGGAGAGATGTCTAGGACATTGGAACTTTGAGACAGTCCTATTGTACTTGGATGACGTAATAGTGTACTCCAAAACCTATGAAGAACACCTACAGCATCTGGCGGAAGTGCTTAAAAATCTTGCGCGGCATGGGTTGAAAGTTAAGCCTTCAAAGTGTTACTTGTTGAAACCACAAGTGAAATACCTCGGTCATGTTGTGAGTGCTGCTGGCGTGCAACCTGACCCAGACAAGATAGCTCCTGTGAAGAATTGGCCTGCACCTAGAACAGTCAAGGAAGTTAAGAGTTTCCTTGGGTTCGCTAGCTATTACAGAAGATTTATTCCAAAATTTTCCCAGATAGCTAGTCCTCTCCAAGAGCTCCTTAAAGGGAATCCTAAAGATCGTCAGAATTCACGGATCCCTGTGGAATGGACTAATGAGAGAGAAGCTGCATTCCAGCAATTAAAAGGTAAGCTTACTGAACCACCGATACTGGGATATCCGGACTATAGCCTGCCCTTCTGTCTATACACTGATGCCAGTAAGAAAGGCCTTGGAGCAGTGCTCTCCCAGACACAGAATGGAACCGAAAGAGTAATCGCTTACGCAAGTCGATCATTGAGAGAACCTGAGCAAAATGATCAAAACTATAGCTCCTTTAAGTTAGAGCTTCTTGCTTTGGTATGGGCAGTGACTGAAAAATTCAAAGACTATCTAGCAGCTTCTACATTCACTGCCTACACGGACAATAACCCATTGGCGCACTTGAACTCAGCTCGCTTGGGAGCCCTAGAACAAAGGTGGGCTTCTCGACTAGCTAGTTTCAACTTTACCATCAAATACCGGTCTGGTAAGGCCAATGACAATGCCGATGCTTTGTCCAGATTACCCGCAGAGAAGGAACTTATATCCATTGATGAGCAGTGGGAAGATGTGGAAATGCCCGCTTTCTACGCTCGATTTGCACGGCAAGAGGCTCAGCAGATGAAGCATAACGCTCTCAGTAGTCCCCAGCAGAGTGATCTTGTTTCTCCAGTTGAAAAAGAATGCTGGCTAAAGCTTCAGGCGGAAAGCAGAGTAATCGGTGAACTATTGGATTACTTCTCCAGTGGGCGAGTTCCAGAGAGAATCCGAAAACACAGAGCCGACACAGAACTGACACGGCTTTGGCGACTGAGAAAATCCCTCTTCCTGTTGAGAGGTTTGCTTTATCGCAGAATTCTAGACCCAGTCACTTATGAACGAGTCTTCCAAGTGGTGATACCCAGAAGAGATGCCAAAATTGTCCTGGACATGTATCATGACCAATCTGGCCACTTTGGAGTTCAAAAGACAGAAACTACCATCCGAAAAAGATTCTTTTGGGTCAATATGAGAGCTGACATTGAGGATTGGTGTCGTAAGTGCCCCACTTGTGTAGTGAACAAGAGTGAAAGACAGAATCAGCGTGCACCACTCCATCCAATTGTGAGTAAAAATCCCCTTGAAATTCTAGCCATTGACCATGTGAAAATTGGACCAAGCCGATCTGGACACACCCATGTCTTAACCATGGTTGATCATTACACCAAATTCGTTGTAGCTGTTCCTGTAAAAGATCTCACTGCCAAAACTACAGCTGCCACCTTGTGGAAAAGCTTCATCCTACCCTATGGCAGCCCTGACAAGATTCTCACTGACAAAGGATCTGCTTTTGAATCTGAGCTGTTCCAAGAGTTGTGTGCTCTGTACAGTTGCAAAAAACTGAGGACAACAGCATACCACCCTCAAGGAAATGGATTATGTGAGAAAGTGAACCAAATCCTGATTAACAGATTCAAAACCCTCTCCACAGAGAAGAGGGCAGATTGGCCAAAGTTTCTTCCAGAACTAGTGTTCCTTTACAACAATATTTCCCATTGTTCCACAGGATACACTCCTTACTATCTAATGTTTGGAAGACATGGAAAACTATCTGTAGACGTTGCTCAAGACATCTCCATGCCCGATTCAGAATCTCTTCTTCCTCAATCAGATTGGGTTAAAGAACATCAGAGACGTCTAGAAGATGCCAAAGAAATTGTTGACTCTAGAATTGGGAAAGCTCAACAAAAACAGAAGCAGGATTATGATCTACATGCCTGTGCTGAACCCTTTCAAACAGGAGATTCCGTATGGTTGAAAAACAATCATCCTACTAGTAAGCTAGATAGCCATTGGGAGCGTGAACCGTACATTGTGCAAATATTCTTTCTCCAGAAGTGTACGAAATTTATCGTGAAAATCACGGTACTCAGCGAGTACATCGCAACAGGCTAAAGAAATGTTTGAGGGAACCTGATCCTCAACCGCATTCAAGTAAAGGGCCTGAACCTTTTGCACAAGCATCAACACCTCAGCAAAGTACCACTACTGAAGTACTCCCTGGATTAGATCCGTTCCAGTGGTTCCTCCAACCTCATATCAACATACTGGCTCCAGGGCCTGCAAACCCTACTTCAGTGGAGACCCAACAGAGTCCTCTGTCTATGCCTCCTTTACCAACTGAAAATATTGACACTCCAGAGAACTTCTCTACTTCGCTTCATGGCTTGGAAGAAGAAGGTACAGAACCAGAAGGAAGTACCCAAAACACTTTGCGAAGATCCCGAAGGGAGAATCAAGGAAAGCTTCCTGCTCGTCTGAGAGATTATGAACTGTTACCACCGCCAAGGAAGTTATCCTGTGCAACAAAGACTTTCTTGATTTAAGCTAATAACAAGTAAAAGACTTCACATCTGCTCAGGATATCACCCCAGTTGCGCCATGTTTGCGCCAAAGTCCCTTGCTTTTCCCCTTCTCATGTTCAGATGAACTGTTCATTATCCCTGAAAGGAACTTACTCTATGGATCGCAGTCATCGCCTTGTGGATTACAATTATTTCTATTTTTGTGTTTTTCCTATGGAATAACTTATTTTTGAGAACTATGCTATTCCCAGGATGTTCTTGTTGATGCAACGTTCAAGTTTACTGCCCAGAGAAGAGACTCAGACCTATACTTGAGCTCTCTGTGTCCATTTTTGCACTGAAAAGTGATACGTTGAAACATTATTTTTGCATATTTTTATAATTTTTCGTTGGACTTCTCATGGTAAAATGGACTCTTCACTAATGTTTTGCATTGCCTTTACTTAGTTTAGTCAGGATTTGCAGGTACCCCGAGCAGTCCTCACCCATTGGTCCAGACGATCCATTGCCTAGTGTCTGAAAGACGATCCAGCTGCTCCAAGTAAAGAACAAGTATAACTGTGTTTATTTAGTGTAACTGGTTTTTACTTCCTGTGTAGTTAGTTAGAGACGTCTCATTTATATTTTTGTAAACATGTATTGATCAGCATGTTGTGACACAGTGAAGGCCTACACTTAGTTTGGTAGTTTGACGCTAGTAGGTATCTTGGCGATAAAGCGTTCTGAGCAATTAAAGGCCTTGATACTCTTGAAGGGAAAACAGGATTAAGCCACCCTTCTAAGGGTAGATTAGCCAACTTGTTAGGTGGTTGGGATAATTACCCCCACACTTTCTATGTTTCCTGGCCAGAAACATCGGAAGGTTCAAGACTAGTCTTAGCCTTTAGCACACTAGTATTAGAGAGAAGAGTAAAACACATTAGCCATAGCATAGTCAGGGAACTGGGTATGAGTCTGTGGTAACTTTAGGTAACATTGGAGCTACATGCAGCATACAGAATAGCCTAGTCAATCTAGGTCCAGCTCGCATGACAATAGGAACATAGACACTGTAGTATACGTTACATTAGGACCAAGGCATTCCTTACAGGTGCACTCCACCAAACGCCTGGGTGAACATGGTACAGTGCCCCGACATACAGGTAGTTTCATTAGCACAAGCCGGGGGCGGCTTGGGTCTTCTTTAAGGGGGTATGTAGTGACCCACCAGGCACTACAAAGTTTTATCTGCAATATGACATGTGCTTTGTAGAAAGTAACTGTGTAATGCTTTATCATTGGTGTCCAGCAGGTGGCAGTGCATTGCCAACATGTTGACAGTGAGCATTGGGACCCAGCGGCCTTCCACCTCAAGTGTGTTGCCTAGGCAACAGTAGGAGGTCTTACAGGTCCGGAGAGGAGTTGAGTAGATGTAGTCGGTGAGGAGGAGCAGACAGTGCTCTCCATCATAGTCAGATATAAGCAGTCGTGTGCTGACTAAAAACTTCAAGTAAGTGAAGTAACCTGCTGAGTGCAGAGCAGTCAAAGCAAGAAGAGAGAGGAGAGATTCTAAGCAGCCAGATAAAGGCTATAACCACTAAGGCAGAGGGAACCCAATGCTCACTTCATGCAGCCTGACTGGAGAGTGACTGAACACCATTCCAATGTGCTGTATTACTGTGTAAACCAGAAAGTAAAGTCCCTCAGTTATATCACCGTCTATTCATTGTCTCCAAACACTGGAAACCAACCACCTCATTGCTGTGACGACCGCCCGGGGCCTTAGGAGAGCCAGGACCGCTAAGGTAGGAGTAAAGCACCGTGACACTATTGCCCCTGACAACACCACCGGCACCCTATCTGGTCCTAATAGAGCCTCCAGTCCACCGTGCGGACGTTCCACTTCCACTACCAATCACCTGATATTAGACAGCATATCAGGCAGTCCCACCTTTCCAAATATACTTGATCAGGTTCTTAGCCTGCTAGTTCCTGCAAAGGTGTTCTGTTCCCGTGCACAACCTCAACATGTTTCTGGACTTCTGCTGTTGTGTATCCTGCTACAGACCTGTGTCTGACCTTAGACTCATCCTGATTAATGACCCCGTGTGCCCATCCTGACCTGTGGCCTGATCCTTGACTACTAATGTACACTGCCAGCCACAGACCACAGCCTGTAGCTGGAATCTGCACAGCAAACTGATGACATGGTACACTGCACTTGCCTTACTAATAGCATTGGTAGTTCTGTTTTGGCCACTCACAGCATTATTTCACTGATAAGAGTCAAAGAGGTGTGTCCAGGGCCTCATGGGTCTGTAGCACCTCTCCGGCTCGCTTTAATCTGCTGCCCCCTTTCTCGGCGTTGTCAATCAGGGCTCTCACAGCAGTGCTAAAATCCTGTGCAGGCACTTCCTAAAAAATCATTTACTGACCTGCAGTTTAGTGCTTCAGTAAACGTAAGAAAGTAAAGACAGGATTAATAGTCCTCATTGTGTGTGTGTTGATTTATTGTAATGAGAGAGGTGCCAGGCTACTCTGCATACTAAGTACTGGTTAGGTCTGTCAAGTCAGCCTGTATATATCTGCTGCAACTGCACAAGAATATGAAGAGCGCTTAACAGTCCCTGGTGTTAGTGAAGAGCTCAAGGCAAATCGCTCCCTTGCATCTGTATATTACAGCAGCTTTGTCAGCTTTAGTTTCCAAACAAAAAAGTAAATCATAAACCACTGATAAATGCAGTAAATACCATTCAGCACAAGTCTGCAGCCAGACAGTTGATTCAGATAACATCTCACCTTCTTCAGTGCGCATGCCCTCAGGACTCTTTCATATTTCTCGTGGTTGTATTCTTTCCCAAATAATATGTTACTTCTGACAGTTCCTGAAAACACCCATGGCTGCTGTGACACATACGCAATTCTTCCTCTGATGTCCACAAAGCCTTTATCTTTTGGCAGTTCACCCAGCACTGCACTCAGAAGGGATGACTAAAGAGAACATATGTCTTATTACAGTTTTATAATGTGAGAATAACATATGATTTAAATTAGTGGATTAATTGGGATTTTCTTTTTTTTCCCCATTTCTTACACTATAATTCCCTAAAAAGGTCAGTCCAAAAATTGTTGGTTTTTATGTCCACTGTTTCAACTGTCGTTTAATTTTCTTGCTGCATCCCCTGTTCCAGATGTATAGAGGTTTTACCATGTGTATTGTCAATCACAGAAAAGTCAGGTGGATGGATACTTTACTGCAAATGGGGGTGTGAATGCTAGGCTCAGGGGGTGTGAATGCTAGGCTCAGGGGGTGTGATCAGAAACCTATGAACACTCATGCCCCCTCTGCCCATTTTGCAATAAAGTCCCAACCCAATAAAGAGTACACATAGTAAACCAAATGGTAAGAACGAAGCAAGAAAGTAAAAACAGTTATAAAAAAAAAACAAAAAAAAAACACACACACACACACACACACACACAAACACTTGATGTTTTTGGAAGTACCAAGGGGGATTAAATGAGTATGTCTGATCTAGACATTTCAGTCCTCTTAATCTCCATTAAGAAATATTAAGAAGCTCCATAAGCTATGTGGAGATGGCCATGAGAATTTTTTATAGATCACACTAGCATGGATATGTGACCATGGGAATAATCAGCATGGCTTTGATTACACTTCAAACACACATATCCCAATGTGATCCTGTGAGATAATGCAGGAATTCTGGCAAAAACTTACACAACCAACCAATACCAACAGTTTTAGGAAACTCTTACATATAGTCTCAGTGGCAGCATGGAAAGCCAGCCCACAAACCTGGAAATCCCCCCTTTCCACGAGGTACTCCCAGAAAAACTTTTCTACCTCTTCAAAATGAATAGCGTGGAAGCAATTATTCTGAAATAAAATCCAGTAGAGGGCTTCTCTACTTTACAGCAAAGATGTGTTTCCATATTTCCAAATAAATACTTTAAAACAATTAACCTGGATCAAGAACTAAAGGGTAACCCCCCCATATAACTGAACAACAGAACATAAGCATTGGAAGCAAGCAGCTCCCCTCTTCTCATCAATCATCCCATGTTCTTTTGACCCCATTTTCCTTTTTCAACCCACTAATCTTTACTCTAGGATTGTTTTTCCCAACCTTTTCTACCTTGAGGCACCCCTTGGAAATTTTTTTTACCTCAGGGCACCTTGACTAAATAATGTCATTGAGTGAATCCAAAAGGTAACATCTTTGATTTGGGGCACTCGCTTTCCCTAATTTTCACCATTTGGTCCGGACCACCTTGACAGTTTCTTTCAGCTACAATTCATCTCTTAGGAACCTGCCAGACAAACATCTTATACTCCAAACTTTTCCAGCAATTTTTCATTTTACCACCTATAGGGTCCCATAAAGTAGTATATCTGCTCTTTGGTGTCATGTCCAGTAAAATTAGTAGCTATGTAGGTTGCCCCCTGTAAGAGCCCCTGCTGTGCCCACCCCATACAGCAACAATACTCCCTTCTGTGACCCCATACAGTAATAATGCCCCTGTTGTGCCTCCCTCCATATAGTAATAATGCTCCCTGTTGTGCCCTTCCATATAGTAATATTGCCTCCTGCTGTGCACCCCTAACCCACAAAGTGATGATGCCCCCTACTTTGCACAGCCCACCTCCCTTCTCATATATAGTTATAATGGCCCCCTCTTATGGTCCAACAAATAAAAAATTAAAAAACATAATAATCACCTAATCCAGGCGTGTAGTGGGTCCCTCCATCTTCTGACCTCAAGCCTGTGAGATGCATGGACGGGATCCTCCAGCAGGCATGATGACATATCATTGTGCCTGCTGGAGAGATCATGTTCCGGTATCTTGTAGGCTGCGGGCATGAAGTTCCTGCAGCCTATCAGAAGAAATGGAGTAGGATGCTGACAGTTCCTGCTACTCTATTGTGTGCTCTTTGATGATCAGCCCACTCCCCCTGCAGTACAGTGAGCGGGCTGAACATTACAGCGAGTGGGGCATCACTAGAAGCTGTGCAACTGCATGCTTAAAACCTTGATGATCCAGGGTGTACCTGTACATCCTGGGGTGGGTAAAGAAGCTCAGGGGGGGAGGGGGTTGCGCTGCAATCCCAATCTGAACTCTGCGGCTCCTTGCTGTTATCAGCCGCCAATCGCCGCATCCAGGTAATTAACCATTTAAATGCAGCTGTCAAAGTTACCGGGCCGGGGCTCTGCGCTGTAATGGTGCTAATCCCGGATTGGCAATCCATTGCTCTTCATTTCATGAATAAAAAATCCTCTCTCCAATAAAACTTTAAAATAACCCCCTTTTCCCATTTTATAAATAAAAATAAATAAATAGATAAACATATTTGGTATTGCCGCGTGCATAATTGCCAAAACTATAACATTTTAACATTCCTTTAATAAAAAGTGATAGTGCTTGCATTTTTTCATCTACAGACCCACGAGCCCTCATTTTTTTACAACACCAATTGCACTTTGCAGTGACAGACTCATCAGTACGATTACAACGATGGGTACCTGATATAACACTTATTTTATTTGACAGCTGGGTTTCATTTAAAAAATGAAAACCTTTTAAAAAGAAACAAAGAACTAAATGGGAGATTTATCAGTGGGTGTAAAATTTAGACTGGTGCAAACTGCCCACAGCAACCAATCACAGCTCAGCTTCCAGCTCTGGTGAAAGGAAAGAGGAGCTGTGATTGGTTCCTGTGGGCAGTTTGCACCAGTCTACTGACCACTAATAAATCTCCACCTTAGTTCTTTGTTTCTTTTTAAAAGGCTTTAATTTTTTAAATGAAACCCAGCTGTCAAATAAAATAAGTGTTATATCAGGTACCCATCGTAATCGTACTGATGAGTCTGTCACTGGAAAGTGCAATTGGTGTTGCAAAAAAATGAGAGCTCGTGGGTCTGTAGATGAAAAAATGCAAGCACTATGACACGTAGAGGAGAAAAAGAAAGCACAAAAATGAAAATCTGCCCTGTCATTAAATGGTTAAAGTGATCAGCCACGTCTGCAGCTGTAGCTCTACAGCAGGGAAAAAGTAGTTTTATTCGACCATGCTAGTACGGGAGAGATGTCCTAGACGTCTGGGCGGGGAGCCACCAGTGTCTAGTCACAGCTCTCTGCCTGTTAGTGCGCAGCGTGAGGATGGTGAGCTGGTAGCTTTAGGGAGCTGCATAGCAGAGCTATACAGTGCAGCAGGAAACCATATTAGCACAGTCGTGCTGACTGGTTCCCTTTATTATGCACCAGCTGCCTTGGTTAGGGTAAAAAATTATCTTTTAATCTGCAGCACCAGAGTCAATATGGCGTGGAGAAGAGTGTCTGTGCCAAAGGCCTGCAAAGCCTCTCCTTTCTTCCTCCCCTCCCTCATCATCAGGAACACCCCTGTTAGGATTCCTCCTATTCATCACTTGTCTAAACACAGCACATGTGCCTTAATCCGAAGAGGCACATGTGCACAGTTTAGACAAGCAATGAATAGGAGAAATCTTGTCAGGGGCGTTCCTTATGATAAGGAGGGCAAAATGGAAGAAATGAGAGGCGTCACAGGCCTAGGGCACAAACACCCTAGGCCATGCTTCATTGACTCGGCTGCTGCAGATATAAAAGATAATTTTTTTACCCTAACCAAGGCACCAGGCACATTTTAAAATACACGACCGGGAAGGACTTACTGTCATCAAACGGACGGTACCAGCGGTTTTGGGGCAGGTGTGGTTGGTGGATAGAGTATCCCTTTAAAGGGAACATGCCAACCAGAATACCGCAGCACCCTGGTTAGAGACTTCTGCTCTAGAATTAATGTAATGTCTTGTGTAGTTAATTACCTAATTCAAATGACTATCAAGGTTAACTACCTAAAAAATTCCCACTCAGGAATCCAATCCAGATTTTAGGAAATCAACCATCAAGTACGTACCCACAACCTTAACCTTCCTGCTGGAAGACATGCTGGTCATCACCATAACATTTTCTAGTTTCTTCGAATTGACATTAAATTTTTGGACAGACTTCAGTCAGTGTGATGACAAAATTTTATGTATATTACATATATATATATATATATATATATATATATATACACACATACATACAAACACACACTTCAGCAGGTTATGTAAAAATACCTATAAAGCCTATATAAACGATTGTTAAATGTTAAGTGTGGCTTAGGTTTCAGCATTATTCATTCTTATGACAGAAAAAAAAATCATAGTCCAATAAAAAAACACAATACAGCAAGGTAAACTAAACGGACTATTGTGTCTTCACAAAGAAATAACACCCCAAGAAGTTTTTTGACATTTGATCACCTAATTGGAATGCATTAATTGTCCCAATGTACGTACAGTACACATTCTTTTTCATCACAACGGAATACAGCCTACAAAAGTATCAGCATTTTCATTATACTGCAAAATCAAGTTTCAAGATATTTACATAGCGTGGGGAAAATAAAGAGAGAATACTTACTTTTCCTGCCCCAACTGGTCCAATTACAGCCACCAAGTCCCCTGGTCTCACACAACACGAGATATTCTGGAGAGTTGGCATTTCAAATGTCTGAGATAAAAAACAAAAAAAACAAAGTATATGAAAAATATTTATGTTCATTAACAGTATTAAGGATGCAACTAACTGCAAAGAATAAAGACAGAAGTCAAAGGTACTACAATAAAAAATAAAAGAGGTTTGCTACATTTCTGGTTTGCATTCCATCAAGACCATCTGCAAGGAGTTTGTATGTTCTCCCCATGTTTGTGTGGGTTTCCTCTGGGTACTCTAGTTCCCTCCCACATCTAAAAACACTGATAGGTGGGTTTAGATTGTGAGCCCTATAGGTGGGTGGCAAGGAACAAACTAAGTGATGACATTTTATGTAGAGTGCTTTGTAATAGGTCGGTGGACATACCTGTCCGAATGATACCAAAATGACATCTGTCAGCAACCTATGGACAGATTTGGCCAAGTCTGATCATAGACTCAGATTTTGTTTTTTAAGATGTTCCTAAGTATTATTTCCATAAAAGCCACCCATCGTGATTACATTCTGGAATAATCTGGGCAACCACATCTACTTTATTAGTCCACAATTTAAAACTGAAAGTTTATACTGTATCTACCATTTTATTGTCCCAATGCGTCAGAAATTAAAAATGATGCACATTTACAAATGGTCTAGGTCATACACTTTGTACAATTGTGTCTACAGCTCACTGTCTAGAAACAATTGCTGTGTAGTCTAATCCTGCAGCCATGCTCCCTTTAATTGGACATACATTAGTTGATTGGCAAGTTATAAAGGAACAAGAGAAATATAGTAAGTTTTCAAAGGATCAGACTACCCAAACTTTAGTCTGTTACCATGAGGCTTTTGGAGTGTTTACATAGACATTTATCTGATATATTTTTGAAGCCAAAGCCAGGAATGGATTTGAGAAGTGGAGAAATCTTTGTCTTTTCTTTATTACCTGGTCTGTTTATAGTCTGTTCCTGGCTTTGGCTTCAAAAATCTGTCACATAAATCTCTCTAGCTAAACACACCATACGTCTCCACAACATCATCTTCAGGTGAAAAAAATGGACGTTTGATAATGACAACAGTTAATAATGATCCTGATCACAACACTGGGTCTACATTTGAAAAAGAAATTCTGCTGACCTAAATAGGTTTGCTAATTTTACCCAAAAAGGTGAAAAGTTGCCCATTCCATATTTAAAAGGCAAAAAATATACAATTATATACAAATTTTTTCACAAATGAGAAATGTTTGATTAAAGGTTTTATTAAAATCTAATATTTGGAGTAATAAGTTCTGAAAATGCAATAGCATGCAATATCCTTGTTTCATGCAAAAATTTGTATATCTTTTAACCAAGAAAGCAATAGTTGTGTTACGTTTAAATTTTAGGGAGAAATTTTCCTCTTTTTGGATGCCCTGGAACAGTCATGACCAAGGTTGTCATCGGCAGTAGTCTGCCATCATGTTTGTGTTCCATCTAGCCTGATATCTATTGTATGTTCCATGGTCATGATGTCTTGGTGAAAGTGTTCTTGTTCTTCGCTCATAGCTGCCAGATTTGAAGGGAAGTAGTTCAGGTGGCTATGAAGAAAATGAAATTTAACACAATGTTTGCCCCGAGTCTTTGAAAAGAGATCAATAAATTTTTAAATAAAAAAGGTTATAATTTTCTGCCCTAAAGTTGCCAAGAAAGTCTGTAACGACGTCAGAAAAGGCAGAACAAGCATTCTTTTCTATGGTTTTCATAGTATTAAGGAATTCTTTGTCTTTGGTTATAAGTCTTATTTGCGGGTCATGAAATATGCCAGCTTTTAGCTTCTTTTGGGAAATTCAGCTACATGTATTTAAAAAAAAAAAACAGTTCAATTTAGCATATTACATAATAATGTATATTGCAAAAATTATCATGCCCTAAGTTAACAAACTAAATTGTCAAAATATTTTAGTTACGCTTTACATTTGCTGCGACTTTTAAGCCTCGCGAACGAGTGAATGCTGCCGAAAGTTTTCGCACTGCTTATAGCCACAAAATGCCGACATCAGCAGTTTTAAATGACTCATTCAGTATTCTTGCATGTAGTTATACCTATTGCATATTCAGCATAGCTTTCTACACACTATTATCTTTTTTCACATTCAGCATTTCCAAATAATATAATTATATATGTTACGTTATGACTACAAGAGTTTATTAGTATTTGTTATTTTTGGATTCAGCACGCCGAAATACATAAAGATCCTGTAGTCGTAAAAATTGATGTATACCAGTGTTATTTATGGCCGCCATTTCAAAACAACAGCTGTTATTTTACCTAAAGGGAGGGTTCACACTACGGAATTCTCGCGGACAATGTCCGCGGAATTCCGTCAGCTGTCCGCCCGCATGGGCCTTTCCGCCGGCCCCATAGACACCATTCTATGGGCCGGCGTATTCCGCGATCTGCTGAAAGAAGTGACATGACACTTCTTTCAGCTTATAGCTGAATACGCCGGCCCATAGAATGGTGTCTATGGGGCCGGCGGAAAGGCGCCCAGATGTGCGGGCGGACAGCTGACAGAATTCCTCTGACATTTTCCGCGAGAATTCCTCAGTCTGAACCCACCCAAAAAGACGAAGTGAGGACACAGCCTTAAGATTTGTAGCTAAAGGTGCTAAAGACACAAAATTAAAGGATTTTTTAATTTAAAAAAAATGAAATTTTTTGAAAAGTTGCTTGATTTTCATTTCAGAATAGAAATCCTCTGATATTAACTAGGGACTTATCACTTTAAAGTAATCCATCTATTCTGCTTTTTTTCTAATATATTTCCACATCACTAAGAAAAACAGATCCACTTATTGCCAAGGTTTAACATGTTGATGATTAGGAAAAAAATACTTTAGGAATCCACATGTAAAAGAAACAAATTCAAGAGGGTTTTATATAAGAGAAGGGTAATATGGCTTACTGTATATCACTATATTAGCGTTGCCTCAGTGAAGCTAAACTTCATGTAAGGCAAGAAAAAAAAAATATACCAGTAGATGGCAGCAATTAAACAAAAACAAGAACATAGACTAAGGTCTGTGAGAGCTCAAGAGGAAAGCCATAAGAAAAAGATACAACTCTTTCTGCCACAAGATTCACTTAAAAAGGTACCTACCACTTCATGCAGCGGGATCTCTGTTCAAAACTCCCATGGCTCTGCACTTTGTCCTAAAGCAAGTGTAGTATGGACCTTACAAAACTTGCTTTGGAACGAAGTGCAGAGCCATGGGAGTTTTGAACAGGTATCCTGCTGCATGCACAAAGATTTAGGTACTTTTAAAAGAAAAAATCATTTAAAAAAGTAGTTTCTACCGTCTGTTCACAACCTTCAATTGCAAATATGTATGTATTCACACTGATATGTTAGCACCTTAAGAGTGCAGTCATTATGACTATGTTAGGAATTACTAATTATAAAGTTTATATTTTGCACTGAAAATCAAACACCCTGACACGCTGATGGTTAAGGTGGCAGGGGAGTCCCCATTACTTAATGGGTCGTCTATGTAATGCACAAAATTGCTGGGTCCTCTCCAGCGGGAGAGATGCAGTTTTTAGGATTTCTTCCTGCTGAGTAATAGAGGGGTATCCAGATTGAGGCACACCCTTTTATGACAGAACATGATGTATAAACACACAACCTTTTGTTCCACCAAACACGTCTCCTATAGGTTCACAACAGTTTTTTCACATAACAGTGCAAAATATAAGCAGTGATATAGCAAATCTTATAGGGAAACAATCAGCCCAATTGGGTTGATGTGGTTCTCTGGAGCACAGTATAAAGCTCCTGTGCAGCTCGTGGCACGTATCAGCCACGCCGGCAGCTTTGTACCAGAGAAAAGTTTAATCCCCTGGCGCACAGCAGGGAGAGGGATTGCAGGTAGTCATCTGGGCGGCCCCACGACCATGTCTAATCACCGCTCTCCCTATCAGCGTGTTCGGCAGGGATGAGTGACAGCCAGAGAGGCCCAAAGTCTTTCGAGAGTCTGTCACTGTAGTTTTTATTACAGGCCCTATTTCCTCATAGTGTATTTCTGCCCTCCATGCAACCTCGAATGATAATTATCATGGGACAGTGTCAATCCGCTATAGCCCCCTTGGGAACATTTCCAAATGCAGACAGGTAAGCACGCATGGTTCATAAAAATGCTGCCTTTACACATACTCTAATACATTTTAAATTTTGTACATTATATTATACTGTAATGTCGACTGGACTATGATCAATTAACTCTAATAAGTTGTGTGAAGAAAACAGCTCATAATGATCAACCCGCTCAGGACTCTGTAATGCAATAACCTCTACTAAAAAGATTAAGGTCTTTGTTTTACAATAGACCTTGACTCACAATATAATTACATAAGAAGCAGATTTCTAAACCAGCAAGTAACTAGAAGGACTGCTTTAGGCCATGTTCCCACTATGGGTTGGGGGCGGGGGGAGCTGTTGTTGGGTTCCAGATGCTTTTGCTCTGGGCGCCCTGACCCATCTATGTATCACCTATATAGCAATTATAGACACAGCTGATATAAAATACTACATTCCCCTATAATTGTTCCATAAAATATTAAAAATACTCAATGTTATGCTTCCTGATAAAGGGAATGAAAACAGAAGATGGGGGGCGTATGTTACATTAATGGGAATATGAAATGTATTGCTTATGTATCTATTTGGTGTTCTATAGAAGAAATGGAAGCACTGGTTTTATGTAGGTGGATTGCTCTTGTACAGAGGGAGAATAAAGGAAATGTATAAGAAGGAGGAAGGATTTCAATGCCTGAGATAAAGTAACTGATGGCTTCTTTATATATCACAGCAGCACAACATGAAACACAGTCTAGCTGATGCCAAAGCATTTCAGAGCTGTCACAGCCATGACTAAGGGTCCTACTTCACGGGCCGAGGAGGGCCCGATCAACGAGGTAAACGAACGCCGATCTGCTAGATCAGCGCTCGTTTACTGGGCCTATTCCACGGCCCGATGATCGTTGAGCGAGGGCTACAGGGACATAGTTACAGATGTCCTTGCAGCACTTGCACCATACATTACATGGTCGGACTTTTCCTTCGCTACATTTTCCTCCCCGGGTCCCACGGCGCAGCATCAACTCCGGTGCGGCCTGTCTGAGCTGTCAGACTGCTCAGCCAATCACTGGACATGGCGGTCCTGGCCTGTGATTGGCTGAGCTGTCTGACTGCTCAGTCAGGCCATTCCGGAGCTGCTGATGCTGTGCCGCGGAACCTGGGGAGAAAGACGGAGCGCAGGAGAAGACCTGCCAGGTAATGTATGCTGCGCTTCTCAAATAGTCGGTCGCCCGCAATGCACCACTATTCCCCGTAGGGTAGGTCTGGCCCTAAATAATAGATCAGCCGAGGCACGATCGGCTGATCGTTTTCTCTATTCCACCGAGCGATGATCAGCCGAATCAAGCCGATTCGGCCGATTATCACTCCCGTGGAATAAGCCCCTAAGGGCCATGGCAAAGGGCTACAAGTGTTTAAAAGGCTTTGGCATCAGCCAGACTGTGTTTCATGTTGTGCTGCTGTAATATATAAGCCAGGGGCATAACTACAAATGGCTGGGTCCCATAGCAAACTTTTGATTGCGAGCATCATTTCTTAAGTCATCTCAAACAGCTACATATAGTTACAGCTCAAATACCATGTTCCCTGCATGGTACTCTCTACACAAGTCATGGGGCCTGCCCTGAAACCTCTCCTACAGCAGTAATGAGTCATCTAAAGACGTGGCTGCTGTAAAGAAAATCTCTAAACTGCTGTTCACAGAGCAATATGGCTGCGCCATGACCATGAACAATAAATATACAAAATCTACAATTAGAAAATAAACAGGTAAGGAGGTTGAGAGACAGCTGTTGTGAATAATGACAGCATCTGCTGTAGGTGGTTATTTGAGAGGTATTGGTACTAAGTTGTTATGGCAGCCACTGGCATTTTAATGACCTACAGAGCCATAACGTTAGATGTGCTGTACTATTACAGCCCGCCATCATCAGAATGACAGTACACTGCAACCAGTAGCGGATTATAAAAAGGTCCTTTTCAGGCGGGAGCTGCTGGGGGGCCCATGGCCGCCCAAAAAGACTTATACTTTCTGTATTGTATTGTCTCCTGGCTACAGTTCTACCATGATTTGCAAAAAAAAAAATCTCTGATTTTTTTACCGCAATTTTGCACAAATCAGATCATGACATTATCTATCCTGTACTATGGACACTATGCTAGTGTTGCCATAGTTACAGTGGGGTGGGGGGGCCCCCCCCAAGTATGGTCAACAGCCCAGGGCCTATGGTAAAGTTAATCTGCCCCTGACTGCAACACATTAAAAAAATTCACAACAACCTGTAACAATCTTTAAAAAAAAAAATCTAAATGACAAAAAATAAATATCGTCACATGCGTAAATGTCCCAATTATTTAAATAAATGCTTATTATGGCTACTAAAAGGTCTCATAATATTGATAGCCACAAATAATGATCATTGTTTGCGGTCATCAATATTACGAGATGGCTGCCTTTCCCCGCTAGGTTCCCGAAGTGGAAACATAACCTTAAACTGGCCAGATATACCATTGCCATCAAACCTGGAGGCACTAAGGCAAGGGGTCAAAGACAGAGGCACTGATACTAAGGGGCGACTCGGGCGACTATTGCTCCGTGGAATAGAGAGAACGATCAGCCGATGATCGTGTCATCGGCTGATCGTTCATTTAGGTTCAAACCTAAAATCGGTTGCCATGATCCACGATTTCACAAACATCATACATTACCTGTCCAGGCGCAGGTCTTCTCCTTCTCCCGATCCCGCGCAGCAGCATCAGCTTTGGAGCGGCCTGTCTGAGCTGACAGACCGCTCAGCCAATCACTGGCCAGGATCGCCGTGGCCAGTAATTGGCTGAGTGGTCTGTCAGTTAAGACAGCCCCGCTCCGAAGCTGATGCCGCCGCGCGGGACCGGGAGAAGGAGAAGACCTGTGCCTGGACAGGCAATGTATGAAACAAGGGCTGCAAGGACATCGCTGCAGCCCTTGCTAACGATTGTCAGGCCATGGAATAGGCCCAGTAAACAATGTTTACATCGTTGATCGGGCCCTGCTCGCCCCTTGGAATAGGACCCTTAGTTTTATATAGCGACTGTTAGTTTGAGCTTGGGCAGGAATCTGCAGACTCAGCCTTATGTTATATTGGAAGATCTTACAGAGTAGGTCTCCATCAATTTACTACATTTCTAATTACACAGCCGTCATGTTTTTAAGTTTGACACGGTCCTTTATAATAATAAAGGGATAAGGTTAAGAATTAAGGGTGTGTCTTGGACCCCAGGTCTTAGTGCCTGTGGCTTTGGTGTCAATACTGGAAAGTGGGTACTGGAAACTGTCCCGCCTATGGAATAATTTTATTTTTCTCGTTTCTTACCGTATCCCAATAACAAGTCAGATCTTGAATTCGCACCAAAAGATCCCCCTCATTTTCTTCTGGCTGTTCTACTGCCGGTTTAGAAATCTCATCAAGCAATAAGAAGTTCTGAAATGGAATGAATTAAATAGTTAAGATTTTTTTTTACAATTTGGGGATATTTTACTTTCACTATACCTTATCTGTTTTAGTTATATAGTTACTGCTTATAAATAGTTGGGGTATGTTCACATAAGCAGAAACCTCGCCTATGTGTGGCACTGCACTGAAGCTTTCTCCAAAAAGTAGTCATCATTGTGGAGATTTCAAAGGAAACGCACAGAAATCTTATGATTCCACGGTAGAACCACAGGGACTCTATGTGCAACAAATAAGCTTTTTGTCAATACTAAGGGAGCCTAAAGCCAAAGCCAAAGCCAGGAATGGATTTGAAAAGAGGAGAAATCTCAGTCTTTCCTTTATGACCTGTTCTCTGTTTATAGTCTGACAGATTTTTGAAGCAAAAGCCAGGAACAGACTATAAACAGAGAACAGGTCAAAGACTGAGCTTTCTCCTCTTTTCAAATCCATTCCTGGCTTTGGCTTCAAAATCTGTCAGATATATCTCTCTGTGTAAAGGCCCCCTAAGGGAGACAGGACAGTGATCTGCAGGGTGCTATGATCTCACTATTTCAGGACTGTGGGAGTCTCAGTTCAGACACCTCAACAAATGCAACTCCTCCCTAAAATGACTATCCATCTTTATGTATCTAATGACAACATAGAGACACGTCACAACATACATCCACAACAATTTATATAATTCACTTCAAATCCTAAATCCTTTTGACCTTGGTTATGACAAGAACTCAGCATAAATATGCAGCATCTGTTGTCACTATACAAATAAATGATATTATTATTATTATTAGTATTATTATTATTATGGAATTTACACAGAATATGAAGAATTACCCAGAGATATGCTCACAACAAATATGCGTATGTGTAGATTTTGAACAGAGAAACAGAACCTTACTATAGAGTAGAACAGAAAAATTGCTTTTTGGCTGGGCCTTGTTAAGAAAGGCACTTGTAATTGAAATGTAATACAGATAATCCACACAGGAATTTAGATACAAGGATCAGATTAAAATGAAGGAAGTAGGGCGTGTTCTTTTATATAATTCTGCAGTGAGTCTCTGCCTCATGACTGCTGTGTACAACTGCTTTGAACACATTTAACTTCTTAATGACCAATATGCTTTTTTTTTTTACGGTGGTCATTAACCCTTTTACAACCATGGGTCATTAATTCATCAATGCCCAGGTTGTTTTTTTACTTCAGCTTATGGGGGTCATAATGATGCCATAAGCTGAAGTCCCCATCTATGCCACCTCCCCTCTGCCCCCTGCTGATGTTAGAAACTTGCAACAGCAGCAAGTGAGAGATGGGAGGGGCCAGAGCTTGCGGCCACGCGCTCAAGCCGGCCTAACCTCCCTCCATTCCCCACCAACCTCCGTAGCCAGGACACCAGAAGCCTGAGGCTTGGGTGCTGACAGTTGCGGCGGGTGCCCGGTTAGCACTGACAGCCGTGACCAGCTGCAGATGACACAGGCACAGCTTCTGTGCCTGTGTCATTTAGGGAACGTTAATTAACGTCGCTGCAGCGACATTCATTTACTGTGCAGTGGCATGAGGGGTTAAGGGTCCTTATTTTAGGCCACAGCCCTCCCATGGAAGGCCTAGAATAAGGCAGTGCAGGTTACCTGTGAAGGGATTGTGGGGGCCCCGCTGTATCTCCTTTCCTGGTAGATTACCCTGGTACATGACACGGTCACGGTCAGAGGTAATGTAATAGAAGCCCTATGAATATACTACTGACCCACAGCTCAGTAGAAATAGCTGAGTACCATGGAGGGGATCTAGGGGCTCAATTACAGCAGGGAAAGCTCTAAAATCACACCACTATGTTGTCATTCTAAAAGGTTAATCTAGCAAATTTAGATAGGTTAAAAAAAAATAAAAATCTTTGAGAATTTTTAGAGGTATGCTTTAAGTTACAGTAAAACAGGAAACCTACTGTTAATGCTCCAGAGGTTACAGTTCATTTCAATCCAGTGCAAATACACTAGTGAACTAGCCCAACATACAACACCTGAGGAAATTTATAGAACCACTTAAATACACAAATCCATATAAGACAAAGTATGTTTGCTTAGTGAACACTTTGTGAACTAATGAAAGAGTTTATTGAAGAGTTCTGTACAACAACTACTTAACGCAGGTTTTACCAACCAATATAGCTGCATGTGCTATCACCCTGCTATTCTAGAGACCTAAACTGCAGTTCTTCTGAGCCTGTAAGATCTATCATGATAAAAATGTTCATCGTACTATAAGAAGACTGTGTGCGGCACATAAGCCTGAACGACATGCAGGTTATGCTGAGAAGCTCTGGTATATAAGGGTATATAAGTGTCATGGCGGCGCTCCGTGCTTCGGGACGCCGCATAGCTTCTCCCACTCACTTCTCAGCAGACACTTCCTGTGTAATAAACTAAACATTTAACCAGTGGAATACATCCACAAATGGAGGCTATGACCTTCTTAAAACGGATCAAAATATATGAAACCAAAAGAACACCCATAAGAATGAGTAAAGACTATTATAATCTGCACCAAATCGACCTAACAGTGTACTGTGGAAATTAGAAAGAACATGTGGTACCTGTCCAGTTTTTTCTCTACTGCTCTCCCAGTCAGTACTCATGGATTACTGGATTTAGAAGCAAATCTAAGGGGTCCTTTAGAGAAGCACTGATTGACTTAAGCGCATTTTTGCCCATTATTGCGCAAAAAATTGTTTATTCATTCGAATTCAAGCAATAATCTTGTGGGGTAAACCAGCAACAATCAAACTACAAACGAAAAATCGTTCATATGTCACTGAACACATCTTTTGAGCTGACCTCAAAATTATTGTTAATCGTTCTCCAGTCTCTGGGTGGGTTCACACTACGGAATCCGTACCTTTCCGCCGGCTCCAGAGACACCATTCTATGGCCAGGCGGAATTCACCCACCCATAAAATTGAGTCTATGGGACGGGCAGAGATGCGCGCCGCTGTCAGTGGGTACAGGAATTTATTGAGCGGATTCCGTAGTGTGAATCCACCCTCTCAGTGTAAACTTTAACCATTCATAGTATATAGGCAACTATGAATTTTCACAGAATATACACAATTAAAAGAAAAAATTATCACTTGTTGTTCGCTAAGTGATCGATTAAGCAATTTATCTGTGCGTGTAAAAGGACCCTTATAACAGGTACTCAGCACTAGTATTAGGCAGCTATCATTAGGAGCCACATCCTGACTGCCACCAGTTAACGGAGGCCATTGGGACGTGTTGCTAAGTTGCCACAATTTTTCTTTGTCTGTATTTTACTTACCCTCCCCCCTCCCCCCCCCTCCTCTGCTTGATCCCCTAATGAGTACCCTAAACAAAACACTGGTGGCGGGAGATTAGTAAGTAAATTGCCAGGTAAGTGGCGATAGGGTAGCACGGGGCAGGGTCAGATCCTTATTAACGATCACCCCCCACTACTCCCTGAGCAGTATGGGCAGTTTGGGTGCACCCATTAGGGAATATTAGGTCCACTGCCCTAAACA